>NW_018406963.1:575033-641517 GCF_002113885.1 Mizuhopecten yessoensis | reverse complement strand
GGGGGGGGGATCACTGAACTAATGAATGATATTATTTTCTATAACCCGTTTTATTTCCACTAACAGGCAGGCTGATCTCTACTCATGGAAACGGTACCACTCCAGCAGTCCAGACGTAGCTCATGTGAGTCATTAATTATTCACCCCTGACATTTCATAATGAACTATTCCAACCTTTGAATTGGAAGAGTTCAAATGTGTCTTCAGGTGTAAATGAGTTGAGTCAATTTTGTCATATAATTGCTTATAATTAATTGATGCAAGATATCAGGTTGGTCACAAGTTGTTTATCTTGTACAGTATATCTGCATATTTCACAGAGTTGGGACAGTAAAATTTCGACACACTTTTTTTTTTGGACACCACATGCTCAGTTATAGTAGCACAGTAACACTGCGGCGTATATTTTAACAATGCTCCACTTGAGGCACCAAAACTATTGGTGAAAGTAAGCATTTTTAAGAAGTATACTTGTTTTTCACATTAAATGTAAATTAACCTCTTGGTTGATTTAACTCTTCTTAACTCATTCACCCCGACCTATTTAAACTGGACTTGCCCAGGCTTTGATTTGGTAAGGGTCAAATGTGATTTTAGGGGTGAATGGGTTAAGTGTCCCCAAGTCAAATGGAAATGTATGTATTTGTTGTTTTGAAACCAAATAAAATACACTTGGTTGGTAGTTTAAGAAAGAATTATCTGAAAACAAATTTTCTTTGGAAAGATGTTCCAAATCAAAGTTAAAATCACATTGAAATTACCTACAAGTATGTCAGAGGTCACCTAATGCAAAACCATTGACGCATCAAAAATGGATTTTTTTGGAAGAGCTCATGTTTTTATCAAAGAATTTAGCTTCTAATATTTAGAAGTTCTCAAACAAAAAATTCCACTTCTAACATTCAGTGGCAGGTGACCAAATACTTTTTCAGTGGTCAGTGAAGTAGAACCGAAGCCATTAAAACGTTTTTGGTGGACAGAAAATTTTTAGAGAATTTCATTATGTTTTGCAAACAGAGTACCCAAAGGAAACTTATCTATAGTCAGGGGGTAACCCAATAGATTTTCCATGTCCGATTGGGGAGTCGACCCCAAATTGTCCCGACACCATCCACTGTGCCACCTGACCACTCGGATTTTAAATTCTCGTAAATATAACATACCACAAAATTTATCAATCCTGTTGACAGAAAGGCTGGCAGAAATGGGGCGGTCCACACCCAGACTGGTATGCCAAGAAGTCGTCCTCGCAACACCCTGACTGGTTCAATAGGAACATCAACACCATCAGGAGATGTGAGTTTGTCTTACTCGACACCACACACTAATTGCTGTGTAATAGTTAGACAGCATATGTAAATAGGGTAATGCTGTGTCTTTTACTGAAAACTGTATTACACCAGACACCATCGCCCTTATTGTTCTCTGCTCAAGCATGGATTTTGTGCTCAAGCCTAATTTCTTGTTCCGCTTACAAATTGTCAAAAATATCTTATTATATCATTGATTTGGAAAAGAAATGTGAAGAGACTCCAAGCCGAATACTGTTTTCAATGTTTACAATTGACGTTTTGATGGTTCGACATGATTTAAGTGAGTTACATACAGGAAAGTTGGTTTGAGCACAGAATCCATGCTTGAGCATGAGAACTTATGTTCTCTTTACCCCTGGAATATGTCATGACAAAATAAACATAAACAGTTGGCAATTTGAATAGTTTCAGATATAAAAATCTGAACTGACCAATTGCTAGGCTGACTTGACTTCAAAGCCGGTCAATTTTACCATTATGCTGTAGCGTGATTCTTTTGATGTACATCAAAGGATGAAACAAGTCTAATTGAATCATCCACATACAGAGCTGTAATTTTGTCATGACATATTCCAGGTGAAGAGAAGTCTTTAGTCAGCGTAACCTCTGAAAGGACTAGGGGCGTTAAAGGTCATTTCCAGCCTCATCATGGATTTAGAATCAGTTGTTATATTCGTTATCTGGAATATATGAAGTACGCAAAATATGAAATTTCAAATTCATTGGACAACTGGTTTAGGAGATATAGCATTACAAAGAGAGACATAAACCCGCATTTTCACAATAAAATGTGTAAATATCTTCTGTTGTGCGTCTTTTTGGTTGAAAATTGGCCATTTTGAAGGAAATCAACTAAACTCTCTTCAATTTTTGAAAGCCTCCACATGCAACAAACAAACTAATATTTGACATGCTTAAACATTGTCATACCAGTGTTCATTCGTAGAAAGGAATTTTTGTTTGTCACATGCAGAGGCTTTCATTTCTGCATGCTAACTCTCCAAAAACGTCATATATTGGCTATTTCAGCATAGCAACACAACTTTGTTGCTATGGTAGGGCAACTACACATGCGCATTGGAAAAAAAATCCAACAAGAAAGATAGCCCCAATTAAACAATATGATGTTTATAACAGATATTTGTAAATATATGAGGCCAACAATGACCCATAACACCCCAAATCCTTTGGAGGAAGAATGTGTCTATGAGAACATTGTTCTCTTTTATACAAGTATCTGGATGTACACATTCCTTGACACTGGTTCATTACCCTTGCGTAATTCATCTTTATGTAAAGTTTTCATGATAATAAAATAGTATTTGGTAGTACATTATTAAATCTTCTAAAACCAGAATTGCCGACTCCGTTTCCTGATCTCATTTACCTTGTTCCACAGCCGACTACAAGAAGGTGAATTGGCACTACGAACGCCCTTCCAAGCCCACGAGTCGAACGCACGACGACTTTATATCCTACACAAACGAGGTGATGCAGAAGGACGTCCTACGCCCGATGTCCCACAACAAGTCCTACCAGGGCAGGTTCACTTTTAAACAGCCATACCCCATGGAGGTCCCCATGCCCAAATGGGGACTGTACAACCCGCCTCACTATGAAGAGCCAATCCGAAACGACCATTTCCCACCCATCAAATATGACGGATACAAATGAAGGATTAATGTTACGGGATATTGACAATGAACGATATTTGTTGTGAAAAAAGCTGGATATTCGCGATCAGATATCGAAATGTTGATGCCTGATCTTGTCTAATCTTGCAAGTACAGCATCGTAATGATTGTCTCAATGTAATATTAGTTTACTGTTTAGGTTTTTCAATATCAGATAGGTAGAGCATCATTAAAGCCAAATAAATCCACTACAACTAGGCCTTAACAATTCTACCACTGTCACTATTGTTAAATATTTGTTAAAGACTTTTTTCAAAAGAAGGGTTCCATAAAAATCATATGTTGCATTAAATACATTTTACAGAAATGTACTTGTTTGAAATTTGAAAATAGAAAATAAACAATAACAAAACGAAAAAATTCTGGCTATTGCATCCAACTCTGCGAAGCAATCATATAGGTACACAATTAAAATGAGTGTCCAATTAATGGGGTGAAAAGTTTATGGAAAGAAAAAAAACATTGACAGGTGAAGTTACTCTAAAACAAACACCATTTGATTGCTGCATGTTCTGTATTAAAGGGAGAACACTCCAAGTCGAAATAAATCCAAAGTGGAACTCTTCTTTATGATTTTAACAAATGCAGTGGTACCCTTGACCTTGAAGACATCGTCCAATCGTCTTGATAGAATGCCTGCTGTTTAGGTTGATCCATATTTATTTGTAGATAAAATGACCATTTTAACAGTAGCGGTTTTTAAAGTTAAAATGAAAGGTACCAAATAGATTTTTTTTTTTTTTTTTCATTCCAGCTTATTATCGAGATATATATTTGGCTGCTTGGAATTGCAGTCTTAATTTCAAAGCTGACCTAATTTTAAATCGGGCTCATTATTGAGATTTAAGGGGATCTGAGCAATATCTCATGTAGGATTTCAATGGTACCATAAAACCCATTGTGTAGGGGGAAAAAAGTTATAGTTTAAATTCTTAGTTAACTTAAATATAGTGCTTTCTTAGATTGAATAATAAATTTAAGTAAATGTGAAGTAATGCTGAGCATGAATTTATAGTGTGCTATATTTACTCAATCTACAATTTTTCAATGGTATTACTATACTTACATCAGTTTCATTAATATAAATATGGCTCCCTTGAGAATCTTCAGAGTTTTCCTTGCTATAAGCTTTTTGCAAATTATTGAGAGTTTTGTTGGATTTTTCAGCTTTGAGATTGAATTTTGAATTTGTTTTTAGCACACGGACAAAAAAAATATGCAGATGGTTGATAATATCAAACTCTGACACCTGCTTAATATTTTTTTTATTTTTTTTTCATTTATGTTGTGGGATTTAGCACTTGAACATTTTTTTGTGTTAGAAAATCCATACCGATTTACATAAGTTATGTACGTTAATATATATATAACAAATCTGTTTCAAATTCAATATAACCTACATATGTATATCTGAAGTTATTAAATTAACAATTATTGACTTTCGTTGAGGTGAATAATTAGATTTTTTTTTTTGAGAAAGTGATTTATTAACTGAGACAATGTCAGGGTCAATATCACTTTTTCAAGTCCATATAACCACTTTTTCACCGAAATAAAATTCCTCAGTGTTAACATTTTACCTGTATATCCGTATCACATTGTTTGATGGGCACCTGTTGCTTTGTTTTCAACGCATCTGTCTCGTTACCTAGTCTAATTATTAATTAAGATTTTAACATTATTTATCTATACTTTATTAATTTTTAACAAATTCTATTTCTATTACTTGTGTGTGACTATCTATTCATTCAATGTTTACAATTATACTATATATATAGAGAGAGAGAGATATTTTTTATATTAATTTCTGACAGTGTAATTTAAGGATCCCCGTACCATCGCCAAAAACAGTAACTAATTATTCGAAACAGCACGACTTTACATGTAGTTTTGATAAATCATTTTTGAAAAGGAAAGCATACCTTGTTGGACTTTTATGAGAAATAAATGTTCCGAGTGTAAAACAATCTGTGGCGCTAGACCGGGATTCGAACCCTGGACATCAGTTTGCTGTACCATCGCTCTAACCGATCGAGCTACTTGGACATCGGATTATTGTGGCCTAACTGTGCTACAGTTATATCTATACAGAAGTTAAGGGGACATTACTGTGTATAGGAAAAACGGTAGTGAGGTCGGACAGGGATCCTTAAGTTTGAGTCCTCTTTTCGTTGTCTACCTGAGTTATATATTTTTCTGTTTATAGAAATGAAAATATTCTGGTCCAAAAATGAACAATTTACTCTGATGAAGAATTAGACAGATTTCATCAATTTGATGTACAACTGTAGTTTATCCTGTACGTTAAAACTGGTCGGAAATTGAAGTCTTCTAAACTCATTCACCCCTGAAGACACATTTGAACTCTTCCAATTTAAAGGTTGGAATAATTCATTATGAAATCTCAGGGGTGATGTAATATCTTGTGAAATTCATAATTCTAAGAGACCAAATATGGTAGACAAAATCTTTCTTTTTACCTCAAAGTGATATAGACAACTGTTTTTTTTCTTTTTCAAATTTTTGATAGGGCAAGGGATAAAACCGTTGTCATGCTTAAAAAGACTGCTCAATGAAAGTAACAGTTTTATTTCAGAGCTCAATGAATATTTGTACCATTCTAGTGATTTTTCTATGGTTACTACTTTCTGTTAATGTTGTTTAAGTTTGGCCTCAGAACACCTCAATATTATTTTTAAAATAAATATGCAATATATTTTTTTATGAGAGGTTATAAATGGTAGATGAATGTAATATTTTTTTACAGAAGTTTTGGAATTTTATATTTATAGAAACTTTGGGCTTTGTTTAACTAATATATTACTACCAACCATTTACGTATGTTTGCTTTACGCATTTGATGTTTTGCATGGATGTAAACATACAGTAAACATCAATATATTTTCCAGTAACTGCAATCATGTTTACCTTTGTGTTTAATTATCATTTTGTAACAAGTTTATCATTTGTCCTTGAATGTGACTTTGATGGGATTGTACTTTTTGATTGTTTTGATTTCACTGCGGAGGAGTTTTGATTTTAACATACATGTTACCTGATATGTAATAGTACATACTTATAGAGATAGGTTAAAAGCTGAACAAGAAACTGTAACTTTTTCATTATTTTTTGTTTTCTTTTTGACCAGGGTCATTTTCGATTATATGATGGTGAATGATTACATATATGAAAACACGATACTTTTCCCAAAGTACAATTTGTAAACTAAAATTTAAACTCTACTGACCACGTAGGCCTCGGACCTGTGACCCAGTGGTGTAGGTCTAGTGATTGTAGACAGACACATTATCTACCTGGCCATTGCACCCCCCTTGAAAAAATGTTACAAACTGATAGATTATTTTTCAATATGATATTTTTATTTCAAACTTAACTGATCTCTTTTCACCTAATGAATCATGCGCTGAGAATTGTTGATTGGTATGTTCTAAAATACCTTGTAGAATTTTTATCGCATGGTTCCAGGTAATTAAATGTAATTATATCACTTCCTAATCTCAGCACTATCACCTGGCAATTTGAGGCAAAATATGATAAGCATATGTTTGTGGTGATGTATGTCCCACAATTATTATCAAGATTTTATCCCTTTCATCACTGTAGATCATAATGGACTTACCCAGATCAATGCATGGTAGAGTCTACTAAAGTTACATAGGGGTGAAAGGGTTAAACTAGATCATTAGTATTTAATTACTCATTGTTTTATTAGTCAGCCAAGTCATTAAAAATAATAAAGTTTAATTATATAAAAATCTTTGTTATTTTCATTTCATCTAATTTAACAATCCTATTTAGATGGCCGACTTGATTTTTAAATATTGCTCCAAACAAACATACTTATGAGTCCAACAATTTATTCTTAAATATTACAACTTGTATTTCATGGGAAAACTAAAGCCCATACTTTACAAGTTCATTAAAAAAATCTTTTTATTTCATAAAATAAAACAAAATATGTTCATAATCAAACAAATATTTCACCTTATTGTTTATATATGCAATGCATATCGGAAAAATAACTTCCCAGAGGAGAAATATACGGTGTTCAGAGACATGTACTCTCTGTAGTATATATGTAAATATAACAAAATATCTTTATAGTCAAATATAAAATATTTCACCTCACTGTTAATATATGCAATGCATATCAGAAAAAATGGCTTCCCAGGGCAAAACATCTACATGTACATGTACAGTATTCAGAGAAGCATTCTCTGTAGCCAATATATCTCTGGATATTTGGACATTCACCTCAATCTTTCTCGGGATATCTATATGACCAGCTCCCCTTTTGATGAGGTGAGGGAGAGGTTGCAGTAGTCAGCTAATGGTCCGAACTTTGACTTGAGCTCGGGGACGTCCAGAGACTGACCTCTCTCCTTTTTGGGGTGGTAGCAGTCAGACAGTGTTTTGGTCATGTACCACATCGCTTCCTCTAGGGGATCGTCTCCAATAAGGTAGACATCACATTCTAGCCGGTCAAGGTCATTATCGTCCCATTCTGTGTCGGACATGTAGCGGTCAGTATTCAGGACATTGACCACCTCTCTTCCTCTAGGGGATCGTCCCCAGTGAGGAAGTCATCACATTCTAGCCCGTCCAGTTCATTATTGTCCCATTCCGTGTCGGACATGTAGCGGTCAGTATTCAGGACATTGACCACCTCTCTTCCTCTAGGGGATCATCCCCAATTAGGTAGTCATCACATTCTAGCCCGTCCAGGTCATGATCGTCCCATTCGGTGTCGGACATGATCTCTGCCCCAGCGGCCATTACAGACTGATTGTGTTTCACCTCTGGCGATACAGCCTCGCTTTCATCTTCATTATCATCTTCCTCACTGCTGCTGTCTATTGTAAAATCATGTTATTAGTGTATTTATACTAGGGCTGCGATGTTTTTAATATGGTACAATACACAATACGAATTTGGAGGTTACGATACACCTACGATTTTTTTCTTCTTCTGAATTTAGTCTACTCATAGCTGTTCTGACATGGCAAGTGACAGCTCCAGTTTGGCATGCATGTTGAAAGACATGTATTATTTCTGTAGTACAGTGCTGTTCAGACAATTTACAATTTGTATATAATTTTTCCCGTACATGTTAAAAGTTTCCATAATACAGATTATAATTTTCCCCGTACATGGTCAAGTTTCGGTAAAGGGCTTGTACAGGAATTTGACTATGAATCTCATGGTCTTTCAGGACATGTGTATCGAGATTTTATGCTGAACAGTACCTTGATACATCTCACTCTAACAACAGCAGGAAACTTGTGTGAGGTATTCTTACACTTCCTTACTACGTAAAACTCCTTTGAGAAACAGGCATTGTTATACCTAACCAAGGTATGACTTAGGTCAAAATCGATGCGGCAACAAATTTGCTAGAGCGCTGACAACAATTTTCTACAAATAGTAATTGGGACACTTATTTGGAGGAGTTATTCAGACAAGATTTTATCTGTGACAGACAGACAAGTTGATTCCAGCACACTCCCCCCCCCCTAACAAATGAGGGTATGAGGTGAATAATGTTAGAGATGTCTTACCTGGACGTAACATGATCTCGCGGTCTGCCTTGAGATGGAGCATTGACAGGTTGTACATGTTGATAGTAATACTGCTACCCGTGGTGTCCAGGTGTTCTCGTTCTACAGACGTACCTGTGTAGGAACAAATCGCAATAAACACATCCTCGATAACCCAAAAATTACCCTAGCTCACTTACATATTGCTGCACCCCTGGAATATGTCATAGCAAAACGGAAGGCACGCGGCCAGGTACTTGATTGGTCTCAGGTAAATATCTGTCCTTTGAACATTACAGAGGAGTGATTGACACCCGACTTCAAAGCCTGTCAATTTTATTTTGTACATCAAAGGATCAAACTAGTTTTCTTGTCACATTCACAAGAAGGTGCACACTGAGCCTTCAATTTTGTCATGAAATATTCCAGGGGTGCAGAGAGCGTATGTGAGTGTCACACCTGGAATATTAACGATGAACAATCAATAGAAACTGGCCATAGATAAAATATGGACATTTACAACATTTGGGGCAATTATTGCATTGTTGACACATTTAAAATAAATTCTAATTCCCATTCAGATACAAGACATTGTAATTCACAATTGGTAAATTGTGCCTCTAGTTGTACAGAAAACAACTATATGATACATCCTAAGTATTAACTCTATGTTCACATGTAAATTTGCGGGTATAGTGCGCACTCGGGTATAGTAGGTTAAAATTGTGTCGCAAAAGAATTACATTCTTGGTTGTTTTTTAATCTTCAATCTGATCATATAAGACCGACGACTCCAAACAAAACTATTTGAAGGGAAGTAATCCAATATGGCCGACCTGAAAATCGAGAACGATAACCCAAGAATGACTTGTTCCTGCGTATAGTGTGCACCCCTTTTTGACATGACAATATTTACCTAAAAAAGTGTGCACCATACGTGCAAATTCACGGTACTTAGATTCACTGTGGGTTCGAAATAAGTTTTGAGGCACCTATAATTTAATAATCACTGGTTGTATGGACTGAAAATTTCCTGATTTATTGGGGACACTTCAAGATCACAAGGTTATATTACAGAAAAATCCTGGTCTCCATTTTACCTCCTTAGAAAGGAGGTCAAGGTAAAAGCTTCCTATTGAAATTTATATGGTACTTACATAGATAGGTCTATACTTCAACATCTTACCGACTAAAAACATTTGGTAAAAACAAATCATATTTCCGTATTGATTTCCATGTTTTCAAATAAACTTCTAAACAATTTTTCATGAAACACAGAACTTACCGCCAAGGACAAGATTGAGAGGTGTTGAGTTCTCGCCCGTATGTGTAGCTATAAACCGCTCCACGCTATGGTTACTGATGTCAAAGCACCCACTGACGTCAACGAGGTTAAGGTCATAGCAGAGGTCAGCAAGTGTCATCATGGCTGATATGGTAATGTGTTGACAAACTTTATAGATATTATCTAATCCATTCACCCCTTAAGTCTAATACGTATATATATCAAAAATTGATTCATAAGAATTTGAGATTAATTTAACAAGAGGCTTAGAGGGCTTGTATCGCTCACCTGGATATCTAAGCAATCATGGCAAAATATTCTCCAAATAATGTCCAAGTGAATGGGCCAGACACCTAAGCCAATCCTTGTAGCATATCTTTATTAGATTTTTCATGCCCAGCAATGTTATGTATGGTTATGGGGTCAGGATCTCAACTATTTCCAAGCTGTGACTCAGAAACTAGGTCCCTAGGGTTGTGGCAAGACCCCAGGATCAATTGTAATATCACTTCGAAGTTATGACCCATGGGTCAAGTCTCCAAGGGTGGGGGACACACCAGGGCCATCCTGGAAGCATATGTACATTCGTTTTCTTATTCTCAGCAATTGTATATATGGTTATAGGGTGGAGATCTCAACTGCTTCAAAGATATAACTCAGAAACTAAGTCCCTAGGGATGGGGAAAGACCCCAGGGGCTATTTTTACATCATGATTGTATTTATCTCTTGATGCCTAGCAATGCTATATATGGTTACGGGGTTGGGATCTCAACTGCTTCATAGATATAACCCAGAAACTAAGTCCCTTGGGGTGGGGGAAAGATCTGAGGGCCTATTTTTACATCATGCTTGTGTTTATCTCTTGATGCCCAGCAATGATATATATGATTATCGGTAGGGGATCTCAACGGTTTCAAAGATATAACCCAGAAACTAAGTCCCTAGGGGTAGGGAAAAAACCCAGGGCCTATTTTTACATCATGATTGTGTTTATCTCTTGATGCCCAGCAATACTATATATGGTTATGGCGAGGGGATCTCAACTGTTTCAAAGATACAACGATCCATAACATACAATATTGACCCCACCCTAACACTTGACCCCAGAGCCATAAATTTCATCAATTGAAACGAGAGCTAGTTGATGATTATAATTAAATGTGCCATAACTCTCTGCTACTTGAATTTTTTACCTATTTGTCGCCCCCCCCCCCCTCAGGCCCCTGGGAGTGCAGTCCCATGAATTTCATAAAATCAGATCCCCACGTCCTAGTAATGTTCCCTGTCAAAATTGGCCCAGAAGCTTTGAAGAAGAAAATTAGATGTATAAATACATAATTACATATCAAGTACACAATATTGACCCACCCTACCTCTTGACTCCTTGACCCCAGGGCCATAAATTTCATAAATTCAAAAGAGGGCTAGTTGATGATTATAATTAAATGTACCATTACTCTCTACTACTTGTAGGAGTAGAGAAGAAGATTATTAAAGATGACTCCATTTTTTTACCTATTTGGCCCCGCCCCTCAGGCCCCTGGGGGCATTGCCCCATAAATTTCATAACTTCAGTTCCCCATGTCCTAGTGATGTTCCATGTCGAATTTGGTCAAAATTGGCCCAGAAGTTTTGTAGAAGAAGATTAAAATGTAAAAAAGTTGACGGACAACGGACGATGGACGACAGACGCTGCGGTATGCCATAAGCTCATCACTTGGCACTTCGGGCCAGGTAAGCTAAAAATGCAACAGAGGGCTTTGTGTACACAAGACAATGAAGATAGACTACTATATATATAGTATGAAAGAACAGTCATGTGAATTGGCTTGAAGTCTTTGAAGAAGTACCCGATAAACCAGTTTTGCTGTTAACTTGAAAAGTCACAGATTAAATCATTAAACAGTATGGTTTTATAGTGATATTTACCTTCATCAGAAATCGCAGAACAGACGCGGGCCACCAGTGTCGTTAGCCTTCCAGTAGTGGCCAGTCCCTCCACACTGTCCTCGCTGACCTATAGCAACAATTACCAACACATATTTATTGAGGATCCCTGTCCCACCCACTGCAGGCAAAACACAGAAGAACTCCACTGTATTTTAATGTATATAGAGTAACCTCCCCCCCCTTTTTTTATACAAATGTAGTTCAAATGGGCCAGAAAACTTACACTGACCAGGTAGCTCTGCTCAAAATATAACAATCTGAAATCAATGGTATTACTTACCTGTGACAGGTAACTGATGTTGAAGTGGAACAGAACAGCTGTCTGTACCTATATATCTGTACAGGTATGACTTACCTGTGACAGGTAACTGATGTTGAGGTGAGACAGAACACCTGTCTGTACCTATATATAGGTACAGGTATGTCTGTACCTATATATCTGTACAGATATGACTTACCTGTGACAGGTAACTGATGTTAAGGTGAGACAGAACACCTAACTGTACCTATAAATCTGTACAGGTATGACTTACCTGTGACAGGTAACTGATGTTGAGGTGAGACAGAACACCTGTCTGTACCTATATATTTGTACAGGTATGACTTACCTGTGACAGGTAACTGATGTTGAGGTGAGACAGAACACCTGTCTGTACCTATATATCTGTACAGGTATGACTTACCTGTGACAGGTAACCGATGTTGAGGTGAGACAGAACACCTGTCTGTACCTATATATATGTACAGGTATGACTTACCTGTGACAGGTAACTGATGTTCAGGTGAGACAGATCAGAACACCTCGCCAAGGCCTGAATACCAAGGTCAGTCACATGTTTGTAACAGCCAGAGATATTAACATTACTGAAAAAAATAAAATTCAATTAAACAGAACAAAAAAAAACAATTTTTGACAGATGACTTGACATCAATTTTTAAACCATTTGTTTAAAAATGTTTCTCACCAGGGGCAAGTTTTATTTTGTTTCAAACATCAGAAATATTAAAAAAAAAATGCATTTTTTGTGTGCAATGCATACACTGCCATAAAGGAAAAGATTCCTTCTTCAGCATAACCTATGTACTGGTTTTGTGACAAAGAGTATTAATGTTTTAAATTGGAATATATCACTCATCTAATAGTGTTTTTTGCTGTTTGTTTAACAAAATACATTTACTTGTTGTTACTCAATATGCTGTAATAACTGACACTTGATATGCCAATAAATTTCTGTGAAATAAACAGCAAAAATTTAGTTCTTTCACGTCTAAATTGCTAATTCATAATCCATGTAAATTTAATTTTCTAATTTTTGGCCAAAAATACTGCTACATGAATTTTGCTAGCAGGCATTTTAGGCACTTGCAGTGATTTGCTACTGATTAAAAAAGTTAATTTTGACCCCTACAAGTAATTTTCAAAGGACAGGTATCAGCTTAGCCAATGGTCTGTTTGTTTTACCTGAAACCAATCAAATAGCATTGTAATCTTGAATGGAGAGGTATCAGCCTACTGATTGGTCAGTTTCTTTGATCTTAAACCAATCAACATATTCCTGGGATGCAGAAAACGTAAGTGAGCGTAACCTTTGAAGTTTCGTGGATATCGTTAGACCTGCACTTACGTAAGATTGGAACATCCTACAGCACACTGACTTAAGACATCATCATCCACAGCAGAATTCTGGGCGAAACTTAATTCTTTCTGAAACAGATGGTGAAATTACTAGCTAAATCAGTCCTGGGGAAAGGGAAAATTTTAGAAAAAGTAGGAGGCATTCAAAGACTTCCCAAGTTAAAATGTATAGCTAGTGACAGGTATTAGTGTCATGTCAGAAATGGCATAGTACCTGAATACAAATTATGGGGTGCCGGGTCTTATTGACAATGCTGTGAATACAAAACAATGAGATTTTTTATCAAATATCAAACAAGGTTACCGCAAAGCAGTATAAAATATGCATGTCATACATTGAATTGAATAAAGGGACATAACTCCCTAAATTACTGTTTAATAACAGTGGTCTGAGCTTTCATAGCTGTTAACCTTTTCATGAAGTTTGAATTTAATATGTTGAAAATTACTTGAGATATCGAGCAGTAACTGTCTTAGCAATTGATTAAATGGGCATAACTCAGAAAATTCCTGGTGAATAATGGAGGTTATCAGACATGTCCAGGTTTTCTTGGTAATTAACCTTCCCATGAAGTTTGAATTTAATCTGTTGAAAATTACTTGATATATCAAGCGAACAATATGTGTGCCCACTCACCCACACAATAACATAATTATATATAATTCGTCCCTGGACTCTTTTAATGGGCATATATAAACCAAACACAGTTTAATTTATAAAGAGTGATAAACTTTTAACTTATTATAAAATTGTATTTAAATGAATTATTTTTACTGGAAAACTTTGTAAGACATGAATGCCCTAGCGTCTTGGTCCTGGGGTTGACCTATAAATACTAGGAGTGATCTTTGTGTTGATGTTGGGACCCTGAAATACAAACTTATCTATAGTGATCTTATATTTGACTTAAGTTTAATATTTGATGAAAATCTGTTAAGGAATGAAGTTGGTAGAGTCTTGACAATGAATTGCGACAGAATGGGAAGAGATGGACATGAGTAACTCTATATGTATATGCCCCCTCCCCCCTCCTCATAAAATAGCAGGGGCAAAAATTAGAATCCATATGTTTCAACAATAATTATGATTATTGAGCTTGAAATTATTTAATGAAGAATCAACTGGCACTGAACCAATTCATTTAAGATTGCCTAAAATATAGATCTATGTTAACACTTTGGAAAGGCATAATTTGACTTCAAAACTATTTCTGATATTGCCTTGATGGATTAACAGACAGAGATAAGTGCAACACAGTACTCACCAAACAAACCAGTTGTCCAATTCTTTTCAGACCAGAACTTGTAACTGGAAAAAGACATAAAAGTTTCAAAAAAAACCCAACAGTTTTGGTAATTTTTGTAATTTATGAAATTAGCGCCCCACCCCCTAAAACAAATCCCAACCAACTTACCCTATTTCTTTCAGATATTTACCTGAAACATACTATTTCTTTTGGCCTAACCCTTTCACCACTGTACACCATAATGGACTCATCCCTATAAATGCATGGTAGAGTCTACAAAAGTAACCTGGGAGTAAAGGGTTAATGTTTGTATCTCGTAACAGAAGAGATAGTATATTACTATAGAAATATGTAACAAGCCTCCAAGTATGACCTGACAATTCTAAACTAGTACAAGACATATATACATAAAGACCATTCACTCATTCACCCCTACATACTTAAACTGGACTTGCCCAGTCTTTGATTTGGTATAGTTTAAATATGACTATAGGGGTGGATGGATTAAAGTAAAACATTAAGCTTTCTACCATTCATTAAAAAAGCATCATACCAGTAAACAGCTAGGAGAAAGAAAAAAACTTACTTTGTGAATAACTGCCTTCCATGTGTAGGACCTTTAACCTTTTAAGAATCTGAAAATAATCGACAGCGTAATCCTAAAACGTATGTCAACAGCCAATCTTCCTTCAAACATTGGTTGGAAATTAAGTTAGTGTCTTCATCCGGAATGAAAAAAACACGAAAAAGCCTGCAGGCCAGAGCAACAGCATTTGATGATGGCGGGCTAAAAATCAACCGAGTGTAAATAATCATATATTATTCAAATAAATAATAATAATAATCTGAGGTTCTAATATACCTCTTTATCACAAACTAGTTTGTAGGGGCTCTCAAAGCGGTTCACAAATTATTATCCGTGGGTATAGGGCCTTTACAACCAGCCAATATCTTTCTCAACTCCCTGGGGAGCATACAGCCAGTGCTGCCATTTTGGCACTCACTAGTATTCTACAATTCTAGCTCTATCCAACCACGTACTCATTTACTGCTGAGTAGACTGGAACAAGCGAAGTAAAGTATCTTGCTCAAAGAAACAACACAGTGCCGTACTGCGACTAGAACCCGCAACCCTTCGGTCATGAGCCCGGTGTCCTACCACTAGACTACTGTGCCTCCAAAGACACTGTATACAAACAATCTTTTAACAGATGATACATTATAAAATCCGTCACTCTTTTAATTGAAATGACTGTAAATGCCTGATGCATGACAATAAGGTTGGTCTTCCTTACATAAAGTGTAACCATGTGTGATATAGGCATGGCCTAAGCACAGCCGTGAAGGACAATTTCCTCTCTGAGCTATGCTCTGCTTACTGCATTTGAACCTACATTAGGTTGAATTGCAAATGAAATAACCTGTGGTTTATTTCTATAGGAAAGACAATATATGTTGCCATTTCATTGTGATAAAATTTCTTATGGGAGGTTTGAAATCGTAATAAGGCTGTTTAATATTTTTCCATTGTAGGTTACTATATACATTACCTGTGTGATGTTGACAAGGCTCTGGTCCGTCACAGATTTACAGTGACTGATATGTAATTCCGCCAAGTGTTTACATCGCAAACAAATCTTCCGTATTCCCAAATCTGTCAGCTGTTTAGCAAAAAACAAGATAACATTTTTACCACATTCTGCACATTATCGGTAATTTTAATTAAATCCTAACATTTTTTTTCTTTTCAAAATATACATAAGCTTTATTTATTTTACAACAATTAAGAAACAACAAGCAAGTACTTTAGGTGTCTGAAATAGTGTATAATTGTCCTGATGAAGCCTCGATTTTAGAGGCGAAACCAGTTGGCCAAATAAACTTTAAACCCCACTTATCGGTGAAGCTTGAGTATGTTGTGGTAATATCCATTTTTTTTATAGGTGCTTATATTCTGTTATCGCCCAGCATACCTTATGGTATCCGTACTCAAAGCGAAGCGCTCCACTGATCGACCCACAAACCTACACCTGACGTTGGTTCTATTACCTTACTTTTAATTCAGAAACAGGTTCTGTCAACTTATGTGCATCACCATTGTTGGCCCAGATGTTAACATGTTGGAGGTCTTAAAATGGGATGAAATCAGAGCTGATTTAACAAGAAGATACTGAAATATGTACAACATTTGTATTTCAAAACATTTTAACTGTTTACAAGGAGAAATATCTATTACAGTCTTCCCAGATTTGAAATTTCATGTCAATTTTTCATACTTATTCTAGATCTGTGTTTCATAACAATCTGATTAAAATCATCTGTTTCATGGTCTAGTTAACTCTGTTCTAAAACAGCATAAGTGTTTTTGGGTTTGGCATTACATACATTTATCACAGTAATTCCGGGACTTCAAGAAAACCTAGAGACGGACCACTAAACCATCAGCGAATATGTTACCTTATTGTATGGCAGTCAAACTTAACTATTGTACATGTTTTGATAGCTGGTTTTACTGTAAACTGGCAGATTTTAGCACACTTAAAGTTCAGCACATTATCAACTTTGAACAAATTAGCACATAGATGAATTTGTGCACCCACAAGATATGCAATTGAGATTGAGTACTATACAGGAACTTCAATTGGTGAATTCATAATTTAGCCCAATAACTAAAGCATAAAGGTATTAAAATAAGATAACCGCTAAATATGTGTGTTTACAATACCTGTAATTGCATTTACGTATACGTGAATCACAACTTCTTGTGTCCAGACTAGATCATTGCTTTTGCACACAGATTGGCCCCTACTTTTATATGCAGGTTGTTTTAGCTTATTCCTACCTTTTGTTTTACATTAGTTTATTAATTGTAACCCGTTTCATTTTATCATTGCATTCTTAATGGCCCATCAACACAAAAGAGGTCTTTTTGCCCAATAAAAAGTAGATAAAACTTACCAGAGAAAATTACATCAAATGAACCAAAAGGTAAAAGACAAACGTCAACTTGAAAGTAAAAGTGGTTTTATGGTTAGTTATATCTTTTTGAACTGTTTCAAAAAGAGATTTGAAATCTGTTATATTATTATTACTAGAGAGAATTGTTCTTTAGCTTATTCCGCAGAGTACAAGACCAGCAAACCAGACGTTCTGTGTTCCTCAAACCCTAGCAGAGACTGTTATTAACAGTGAAAACATATTCAGCTCGGCTGTTACATTGGTGCCCAAGATGAGCCCTGGAAATTATGACAAAAATACTCATCAATACTTCCACAAGAATCGCTCTGACCCCCTGAAAAACTCTGGACAAGTTTTTTCCTGGACGGGGAGTATGTCACCCTAGTGAAATACTAGCTACTTCCTACCGACCCAGCTAGGGAGATTTTTTTTTTAGCTCATTAAGTAACGTGCAAGACTAATAAGCCAGAGGTCAGGGGTTCAACTCCTAGCAGAGACACTGAAAAAATTACTTACCTTTGTTACATGTAGTAGCATTGAATACTAACCTTTGTTACATGTAGTAGCATTGAATACTAACCTTTGTTACATGTAGTAGCATTGAATACTAACCTTTGGTACATGTAGTAGCATTAAATACTAACCTTGGTACATGTAGTAGCATTGAATACAAACCTTTGTTACATGTAGTAGCATTAAATACTAACCTTTGTTACATGTAGTAGCATTGAATACTAACCTTTGTTACATGTAGTAGCATTAAATACTAACCTTGGTACAGTGTTCTAGGTTGAGGTATCTCACAGTGGTGGGAACAGAATGGAAACACTGCAACCAAACAATACCAGTGTATTAAATCAATCATAGATGTTCCCTACCAAAACTAGATATTAGGGCTGCAATGATACATGGTGCCACAATATATAGCAATATTTTGAATGTGGTGTGATACACAATATTTTTTGGGAGGTCACAACACAACTACAATATTTTCTGGATTTTGTCGTTTCTGAGTTTCTGAGTTTTGTCGTTTCTGAGTTTCTGAGTTTTGTCTACCATATCGTTCCAAAACATGGCAGGTGACAGCTCCAGCACGGCATGCACTTCGAAAGTTGTGAATTGTGTGAAACTTCAAGGTCAGGCCCATTGTGGACAAATTCTACTTCCAGTTGTAATATTGCCATAAAAAAATTGCAAGATCTTTTCTCTTCCCTTCTTCTTTGACAATAATGTATCGTGATATGTTTCATATTGTGACCACAGTATTGTGATATGTATCGTAATGTTAATGTATCGTTGCAGACCTACAGGATATGTGTACATATCCAAATAGGGTATATCAATACATATTTAAACGAGTGATACATGCTCATATTTAAACAGGAGATACATGTACATATTTCAGCATGGGATTCATGTTAATATCTAAATAAGGGATATGTGTAGGGATACGTGTACATATCTAAATAAGGGATATGTGTAGGGATACGTGTACATATCTAATTAAGGGATATGTGTAGGGATACGTGTACATATCTAATTAAGGGATATGTAATCCATATCTTGTCAAGAGATACACACCTTCAGAAAAATCAATTAACTAAGTGTTTGTGAAAAAGTACAAAGTTATGGATCATGACCAAAATTTTCTGTTGGACTTGGAGAGATTCATTTGACATGCTTAACGTCAATCTTTGGTAAATGTTTTACATATTTCACATCTTACATCTCCTACTATCCTGGCATTGCCCTGTATATCTACATGCTCCAGTTCCTGACAGCCTTGGAAAAGCCACGTCAACCTGCCAACAACATAAAAAGGACTATTAAAAGTAACTCCTTAGGTGCACACACACAAAAAATGTCAATTATCATATTTTACCCGTAATATGCCCAAGGGTATGTACATGAAAACATGTCAATAGTAGGGTGTTTTTCAACATACCCCGCTAGTAAGTTTAACTTGTTATGCACAATGTCCACAATACAAAATTATTTTTTTTACTGACACTTGCTAAATTGAAGAAAGGGGGATGGGCTTATTACCGGGCACCCACCATATGCATGGAAAGTAAGGAAAATTAGGGGTGGGCTTATTACCAGACATGGGCTTATCACCATAAAATATATGGTAAACTATTAACGTTAATTTATTAATAGATATCAATTGAAAATATAATTATATATATTATCATTTTTGTTATTTCAGAAGGTTTTGATGATCTAAAGATTTACATGCATAATGAAAATTTAACACTTATCATATGTTTTGAAGTAATTACCAAAACAGTAATAAAGGGTGATTTTTATTCTTAATTGTTTTCGAGTCAAACTTTATCTTACCCTTTGTCACCAACGTAAAAGCTTCTCTCCTGAATAAAGTTCTGTAAAATCAAAATAAGCAATACACATCACAATGTTTTTCCAATAGCAGACTAGAGAGTAGAACAAAATTCTCATGAAAAGTTGACAAAATTTACATGGTAAGACAAAATAAAGATGAGGCAATAATTTAGATAAGATAGTATAATTCTACGAAAATTCAATTGTTTTTAAGTTTCAGCACACATTGTCTTAACCCTTTCACCCCTATGTAACTTTAGTAGACTTGACCATGCATTGATATGCACGAGTCCATTATGGTCTACAGTGGTGAAAGGGTTAAGGCAATCGGTTGGCACAGTTGATAGTACACTTGTCTTTCACTAAAACGGCCAGGGTTTGATTCCCTGATTGGACGTGAAAAAGTATTGGGTCACCTGCCCCACCATGTGGCATTTCTCCAGGTACTCTCGTTTCCTCCCAAACCACTGCGTCATTATGAAACAAGTTTTTCCAGCAAATGTTGTCTACTGTTGTTGGCCTGGATGGTAGCACGCAAAGGTTCATGATGTGAGAGGAAACAAGAGTACCTGGAGAAATGCCACAAGCTGCGCAGGCATCCTTATTATGGAAGAAGGAAAAAGTTGCCAGCAAAATTACCTTGAGTTTAGGACAAGCCTGCGCTATAGTCCTCAGAGACACTTCTGTGACGCTTGCTCCAGATAAATTCAACTCTGTCAGGTTCTGACAATTGGCACCTTTAAAACGAAAGTTAGGTAGAAAATAGATGAGTCGTTAATACTTTTATGATCCTGCTTGAAACGCGATACTTCCAGATTTGTTCATCTATTAAAGACAGCTTTGTGGCCATCTAGTAAACACTTCTACATTTTCGACCTAAAATGGCGGAGGCACGATAGAAAGTATGAGTAAACAGGTCCTGTTATGCCATGATATAGGGACAGACTGAGGGCAGACTCACCAATACTGTCAGCACATAGGTCAGTGATGAGTTGTGGGGAGGCAGAGAGATCCAGCGCCCTCAAGTACACACCACACCGTAGCAATAAACTGTTAAGGATGACATCGGTTAGGCCTGAATGTAAAACAACCCCAAAATATGAGATATCCAATTCCATATAAGGGCAGAGAGACCATATAATTATAGATAAGGTCATAGATGGAACTAGTGTCAAATGTGCAATTCTACATTAAGCAAACTTCGTAGTATGCTCGATCTTTTAAACACATGTGTTACCTTATGCAATTACAGCATGTGTCGAAAACAATTATTACTAGAACACTGACAGGTCAGTAAGGGCCCCGTCTTGTGGCAATTATATCTCCCATAATCATCAAGAAGCAATCTACTCATATAGCTGAGCTTGACGTTTGACATTTGGACTTCAAAAAGAATCGCAAGGAAGCAAAATATACAATTTACATGTACTATGATGTGATGTGTTTCCTTCCACTTCCATATTTGCGTGGCTAACAGAAATGTAATTACCAGTGCAATACTTATTTGTTAGCTTTGATTTGTTTTATTTCACCTTATATACCTCCATCAAGAGCCAGGGTCAAAGTCAGAGATACACTTTGTCTTTGACCTTTGGACCCAAATGACCTTGACCATTAACCCAGTGACCCTGATCTTTGGTCAGTTGACTTATTCTTTAATTCCGACCAAGTTTGCTTCTTAATATCACAACAAAATGTTCATCAGTGAAAAATACAAAACTTGACCTTGAACTAAGGTCAGTTGACTCTGTGTTAAGTTCTGAACAACATTGCTTCATAATGTCATAACAAAATGTTCATTAGGGAAAAGGTACAAAATTTAACCTTGACCTTTGACCAAGTGACCTTGACGTTTGGTCAATTGACTCCTTGTTTAATTCTGAGCAACATTGCCTCAAAGTGTCATAGCGAAATGTTCACCAGTGAAAAGATACAAAATTTAACCCTGCCCTTTAACCCAATGACCTTGACCTTTGGTCAGTTGACTCGTTGTTTAATTCTGATCAACTTTGCTTCATCATGTCATAACAAAATGTTCATCAGTGAAAATATGCAAAATTTGACCTTGACCTTTGCACCTAATGACCTTGACCTTTGACCTTGACTTTTTACCTCAATGTGTATTTTTATGAACTGAACATCTTCACCAAGTTTCATGTACATCGGTCAATAAATACCAAAGTTATCAGCCAGGAACAAAATTTGTGGACGGACAGACAGACAGACAGACAGACAGAGTGATTACTATAGGGCACCCGTATCTCTGATACGGGGCCCTAATAAACAATGTACCAAGTATATTTCAGGAGATTTTTTTTTTAAATTGTTTCAGTGTTTTTTGCAAGAACATTCAAGCTTGGGGTAAAATCAAGTGTAGATCATAAATTCTGACCCATTAGCATGGTTGTCATGAAAGGGAAGTAACCACAATCATAGAAAATATTTAAAATAGTATGTACTCCGACATGTCTACGTAGACCTTGTTTTCCCTATTTCTTCCCATGAGAATGTCACTGTGACTTTGTTTGGATCTGACCTTGATTTGCATGCTGGGTGTTATTGACGAAACAAAATTCACTTTCACCCCTTTGGAAAACCTAGAACCGTAGTCATGAAACCATTCTCCTGCTCAAGCCCTGGTTTTGTGCTCAAACCAAAATTTATAAAATTGATGTTAATCATATGACATAGTTTCATGAATACAGGGCCTGGTCTTTTTCTCCCTGCACTTGGTAATGATCTAAGTGTAAATCTTGCCTTTGTCATATTTTGCCCCAGGTTCATTGACTTTGAGTTAGAATTACATTTTTTTTTATGATTTAGTATTGTCTTGTTTTTCTTTAAACTATACTTTAGGGCCAAACAAAAAAATGTATGTATGTTTCCTGTTACATGTCTGAAAAATTTAGGATCAGTAGCTAGGTAGGTAATAAGTTTATTTTTCAATATTTTTATAAGGTTTATATAGGAGAGTAATCTTGACTTAACTTGACAAAACTTGAATAATTGCCACAAAAATGTTAAGGATAGCCAAAAAGTTAGGGTAGGTAGCTAAGGGTAACCGGAAACAAACAATATTATTTGTTTGGCCTTAAACTACATCACCTTTCATAAATCCTTGGAACATGTGTCGGAACTGAAGCCTGTTTTGTCTGTTCCAGGATTTTTGAGCTAGGTGGCGCCACCTTCTACACACCCGCTCAACTCTAACACGTTCTTTTACAGACAACAAGGAGAAGATGAGAATGAGGCTGTCATCATTCAGACGTTCAATCTCACACCTCCCACAGCAGTTAATTTCTAGAGAAGATACATCCGGCACTGCTATTTCCACCTGCAGGACAAAGGCAGATAAAGTGTTATATATATACAACATTTGATATAGCGCTCTATCTAGCTAAAACAAGCCACTCTAAAGCGCATTACAGTACATAGATATACAATTAGCATATACATTAATCAATACAATTTTGAGAAATTCACAGGAGCTGCCCTATCAGGCGCTAACTACTAGTCCTATGCCACTTGGCTAATATCTCACTATGTGTGTATGCCTGTGTGTGTGCTGGAGCTGTATTGTGTATATGTTGAATATCAAATATTCTCCTTCCTCTAAGAAAAAGACAGACTGTTTCAGCAGTATATACATGTATCAGTATGGGCTGGATCCTTTTGATCAACACAAATGAAATCACACATCACTAAACAAATAAAACAAGTGTTTTCACCAAAGGATAATTTGATAAACATGTAAGACTTACGTGAATGTTTGACCTTTATAATGACATACATGCTAGATTTCATGACGCGAGACAAAATCTCACAGATAAAACCTCCCTTATCTTAACCTCTCTTTTAACGCTTTTCACACTCTTAAATACTATGTTGAACCATTATTGCACTAATTGAAGTTTCCATATATTGTTTCTTAGTTCTTAGCATGCCGGTTCATCAGTGACAATAATAATAACAATTTGAGGTTTGTTGTATACTGCTTTATCACAACCTAGTTCATAGGTCGTCTCAAAGCGGTTCACAAATTATTATCCGTGGGTATAGGACCTTTGCAACCAGCCAATAACGTTCTCAACTCCCTGGGAAGCATACAGCTGGTGCTGCTATTTTTGACACTCACACCTTGCATTCAACAATTCCAGCACTGCCCAACCACATACTTATTTACAGCTGAGTAGAATGGAACAATCGGAGTAAAGTATCGTGTTCAAGGATACAAAACAGTGCCATGACGTGACTCGAACCTGCAACTCTTCGGTCAAGAGCCGGGCGTCCGAACCTGCAACTCTTCGGTCAAGAGCCGGGCGTCCTACCGTGACTCCTCACAACTTTATTGTGTGCTAAGATAAAGTAAGTATGTATGTTTATGGTACCTGTTCACCACTAAGAAAGCTTGGTACACCTGTACTGCTGTCATCAGCCAGGACAGGTAAGGATTGACACAGAGTGGGAGGAGCAAAGCTTGCCTGCCAATCACTTCCCTCAGAGTACGACACTCGTTTTGATTCCTCAGCAGGAGCGACACGCATCTGTCTGCAAAACGAAAAGCGTTAACATGACAAAACCAACAAAAAAACAAATCTTAGTAACAACCTCATTAAACTTAAAACATACCATTTTATTTATTTGATGTTACGTTGTAATTTCATTATCCTGAATCATAGGTGTCAACCACTGAAACCTTCAATGAGGGAGATCTCCCGCGTTCAATATTTTCAATGAGGGAGAAAGTGAGTGAAACGTGACTGAAACTACTTTACTCAATTAATCTTTCCATTTTTATGTAAATCAAAATAACTCTAAAAAACATTCATTTTATTCAGACACACCTGTTAATTATGATCATTACAAACACCCTGCAGTACATGTATGTAGGAGATCACCTGACCACAGGATGTAGATTTTGAGTTTGTGTCAGTTTGGACTCGAATGCAGGAGTTTCGAGGGAGCCTGGTAAATTTTGGTCAAAATGAGGCAGGTTTGACAGCTATGCTGAATATCTAAATACACAACATCATAATCACAATATTTCTTGATACATTTGTAAAAAAAACCTGGGTACAAGTGTTAACAAACCTGTTGTCTATCATAAGGTCCCCATCTGTTGCTTGCAGTGCTTTGATCATGCCCTCCTTGTCTTGAAATGTAATAAAGGCAATACTGCAAAACATACAAAAGAGCAAATTATATGTTAAAATAAATTACTTTGCTTGCAGTAGCTGACTGAGTATGGGAATAAAATGAATTCATGTAAAATTGTGTAAATGCAGTACTTTTTCATATCAATTTGTTATTTTTATTTTTAGGTAAACTTTATACTATAGCATAGTAATTAGTTATGCTAAAATTTTGCAGTTGTCTTGATCACAAGTAGTGTTTGCAGTTATGTAATTTTGGTGATGGTATTTAATTTACAAACGTTTTGTAGAATTACATGTATAGTAAAATGTGCTAGTGAATTGTTTTATCTTGATTATACAGCAAACAGTAAACAGATTTTTGTATGTTTCTGTAAATATATTCACTGAAATTATAGTTCATGGTATTAATATTCACTGAGTGTAATTTCATGCTGTCTTTAGTGACCACGAATAAAGTGAAATTAAATAAATTCCCTGTGAATATTACCAACTATACAGTTTATGTACAAGAAAGGATTATTGTAAAGTATTTATATATATATAAATAGGGGGGTGGGGGGTGTATAATTAATTATTTTTTGCCAAAATGTTAGTTAAAGATATCTTTTCTATCAGTTTTCCCTTTTTTATGAAAGGGTTGGGGGAGAAATGAAATAAACATCATTCAAATTGTGAATATATCATATTTAATTCAGTGTTAATATTTTGAAATCTGATCAAGTCCAGTTGTGTTCATGACTCATAACTAAATAGGATGTTAGTGATCATCACAAGTCATCAGATCAATTAATCTGGATCTGATTGATTTCGTTAGAAAATAGGATGTTTTAAAGTTAGTTTACGGAGGTTATACAGTATGAACATTATACCTACCCCCGGGACCATTTCTTGAGGTGATCTTTAACGAGGTAGCAGTAGTCCACGGCTCCAAACTGGCTGAAATGCTTGCTCAGCTGGTGCTGCTTTACCTGCCAAGGTCAATGTTTACAAATCAATATCAAGCTTGACAGGCACTCCTTTTTAATGTAATTGACTCACAAGGTTTGGTTTTATTTTGTTTAACATCCTATTGATTAAAACCTGTTTAATCTAGAAATCATCACCAAGATGTATAGAAAACCTCTTTTTTCACATTTCATATTACAATGTATAAACTTTAATTTTACACACTTTAAAGGAGGACAGTGAAATCTGTTTCAAAGTATTTCCTAATAAAATTGTTTTAGAGATCAATACAAACAAAGCCATCAGGGGCCGGACCACCTAAAGTGACCTTTGCCATTTGAATATATATAAAGTTATAATAAAAATGATGGCTCTAACCCTGTAGCTTATATTTCCCACAAATATCTTTCTCTGGAGGTTGAATTTGTCAGGATCACCATGGTCACTGTGTGCATCAACTTCGCTGGTACTCGGCTCTGCATCAATACACTTCTCCATATCTGTAAATACATTTGTATGTTATAACAAAGATTCAGGTAATTTCATACTTGTACAAGTGTAATAGGAAAGAGAATAGTTTGCTTCCATCGGGGATCAAACCCTCGATCTGCAGGATCCTAGTTGGGCGCTCTACCACTGAGCTAAAGGGAGGTTCCCCACAGCTGATGCTTGTAAGGCAACCTAATTAATCCACATCTTTTACACAAGCAAACTGAATGTAAATCAATTATTAAATTATACCACAACTTGCCTAATCATTATAGTTTACTAGATATATCTAAAATTTATATTTGATCACAGGCATCTACATCTGATATGTAAAATATGAAAAGTCATTTGAGTCTCTACGTAGCCCAACTAATATCATAGTAGGGTAGGGTGAACCATTTCATATTTTTAGATATTAAAAACATAGGGTGGGTATCGAGCTACCAGATGCAGTTGCCTTTAATGATTTGTATCACAGTGGTAACATATACTAGCAGGTGGAGGAGGCCAATATCATTGACACATTCGGACGATGAAAACACCACCAAGCCTCAAGACAAGTGCGAACTGACAACAAGGCTAAAATCAGCAAAGTATCAGAAAAGCTGGTGCCTACCATCTTGGTTATGGAGATTTCTCTTTAGCTCATTCGGTAAAGCAGAAATAAGACTATAAGTAAACCAGAGGTCTCAGATTCAACCCATACTGGAGGCATTGAAAAAATAATGACCTTTGTTATAAGTATAAAATAAATACAGCATAGATGTAGTAGGACGAGGAATATTGATAAAGATAGCGCCATCGCTGGGGCTCAAACCTGTGACCCTTGGCTCTCCAGCTTGATGCTCTACCGCTGAGCCAAAGGGAGATTCCCTACAGCTGATGCTTGTAAGGCAACATAATCAATGCATATCTTTTACATATATGTTGTCTTGTTTCATCAAGGTCCCACATTTTATATTTTATTGGAAGGGATATTTAGTCCATAGCTAGCATGATCACTGTCTTTTGCTCTCATAAATGTCAACAGTGTAAGTTCTCCAACATTTTTATAAGTTTAACACAGCGAGATACTTTCAGTTTTGACAAGCATCAACGGCACACATATATATATACAGCCGACTAGCCTGAGTTTCCTCCGACCCCGACACCAGACTTAGACATTTTGACAGATACATTGCCCCCATTAAAGCCAGTTTGGTCTCTGTGGAGTATATATACCTATCAAACATATATAGAGATGTCCCACACCAGGCTCCTATGTTATAGGAGTATGGTGTTTGTTTACAGGTGCTTGCTTCGATTAGATTTTGTCCAAGTTTATAAGATTTTCAAATTATATGGACAGTTTTATGGAACATATCGTTTTATGGGAGGAAAAACTGATTGGTTTAATTATTTCATCACTTTAGTCATAACGCTGTTACATACTACTCCCATAACATGAGAGGCCGCTGGTCGGCCTTTTTTCTATCGGATATGATTTTGCCATGGCGCCTGTCATCATAGTTCACCTACCCAAATACACTATTTCTGGCTCTGTATTGGAAAGAGTTCCTAAAGGTGGCCAGAGTTGATATGACCAACACCGAATCAGAACTCTTTCCAAATACAGCTCAGTTTGAGTGTATGTTACTATATATTAGGTAAACAATCTTCAAACTGTTATTATCACACACACCCTCCCTCACACCCCGACCAAAAGTCCATAATAGATTCGCTATGTTGTACAACAGGAGCTATCAACATCCTAGAGGTTCCATAACATATGCCCTTGTATGGGCAGTAGCAGGTCTAAACTCTCTCTCATCACACTTTGCTTTCTCTCCTCTCTCTCTCCCTTATGCATGCACCAGTCCGCACTTTATCATTTCTATCTCGGTCACCACACAATACCTTTTAACATGCACAGACGCGCACGCTGCACATAATACTCGAAATAGGGTGTTGCAGAATATAAAGATAGATAGATAGATAGTCAAAAGTTTTTCGCCGTGTAAAACCTCTAACATTGTTGGAGTACGTACGTACGACGGTACGTAGGTTACATACCAAATTTCGTGATCTTCTCTTAGCTTTTCCGGTTTGTTTTGCTTGACAGCGGAAAAAGACAATGCATAACGCAGATTCAAACCTTATGAGAATGTCAAAACAGTGTGATAAACATTTACTTACTTTCTTCATATATTGAAAGCCTGCTCCAACTTTTCCTTCTCAGCTGACATAATTCGCGCACATTATTTGGACTTCGTTATTTTACCTCCAGTACAAAAGATTTATCTAGAATGTCAAGAGTTTCTTCCCCTCACTCAATCTGCCGCTTGTACATTGCGAGAGTTCTATAACAGAGACGTACACGACCATTTTAGGCCTATAGACCTCTGCCTTAAGGAAATTTTCCTTATTTCAAATGACTATCATAAGAACCACTTAAAAATCAGAGACGTATACATTTACGTATCTTAAAGAAATGTATATTTTCTCTCTGTTTTTTTTAATACTTAAACATAGAGAAAAACATAAAATCCAGCAATTGGTTTTGATAAATATGATTAATAATTTATTCAAATGCGGATCCATTAACTGTTATCGCGATTTCTTTTCTAGGTAACCCAATAATTCAATTGAAGATATGTTAGTTCGTCATATTTGAACCTATCTTTAATTGAATTGTACCTATCTTCAATTGAATTGTACCGACAATGTATGTTCAATTGAATTGAACCTATCTTCAATTGAATTGAACCTATCTTCAATTGAATTATACCTATCTTCAATTGAATTGTACCTATCTTTATTTGAAGATAGGTGCAATTATTTGAATATCTACTAATTTTGCGTTACATAAGTCCGGACACCTCCAATATTCACAACTTTGGAGACCTTATTGACCTTATTGACGGAATAACTCAATTAAATTCAATTATAAAAAGTGGAGAATAGAAAGAAATTATAACCACATTTCTTTCTGGGTTTGAAAACTTTTGGTAAACAGTATTGCTACTTTTGTAACACAAGGACTGATTTGCATGATGTATTTATTCAAGCCTTGCATTGTCTTTCGTATGGTTGTATTACACTAGAGACAATTGGTGTACAAAGACATCTTGAGATGGCGGAGTGCCGAGTGCAAGAACTAGGACACTGTGACCTACAATGCATGACTTGACCTTTACTTTTGTAAATGTTTGTCCGGGCATATTTTCTATACTATTTCACCTGGAGTAACCAGATTTGGTGTACAAGGACATCTTGGGATGGAAGAATGCAAGAAGAATGTATCAGGATACTTTCCTAACAGTAGGTACATACTGACATAAGTGTACTGTTTATTTAATATAGAAGTCATTGCCGGTGGGGGACTATGAATTTCCTTGCAATACTTTGACCTGTTCCGTGAAATATTCACATACATTTCAACTAATGCAATAATGTCCAGCACGACTTTAATAAAAATGGGCCGAACTTGTCCCGGGTCTCCTCTAAATGCGAAGAAATCAATTCTAGACTAAAAACACTTGAAAGCTAAAACCAAATCTAATTATAACATTAGGGAGGAGATGAGGACTTTAATATGTTGTCTTGAATATTTTTCACTGTATGACATTTCCACAACACAACCCTTACCATGCAGATTATATGGAATATTTCATATTTGTTAACACTTTCATGGCTCAATCGTTGACGTCATCATTGTATGACGTTATGCAATTGCTATTGTGATGTTTGATAGCACTGACTCATTTACTCATTGACGGAGCAATCCTAAACATCACCTTCCCCTGGCCATAGTCAATAAGAGTATCTCACTGGAATTCGGCATGGAAAACGTTACCTGTTTTCATATGTTGAATTTGTCGTCTCTGGATGACATTCATATCGCATATACTATAGCTGACCAACACGGCAACCAAAATCAACTTTCGCCATCCCTCTACCTGTCCAGTCCAATCAACGGACATTAAGCTCAGCAATTAAGGAGTGGGACGACTGGTTTGCCCGTTGTCAATATAATGTGACCGGGTCCTGCTGGGTGTCTTCGGCAGTATGTTTCAGTGAGGTACAGTAGAGAATGTAGCACTATAAAGTCGGCATCAGTTCCGCGCTATCACAAGGAGACAAACACAGCCTCCCAAAACACACACGCATACACTACACACAGGGGAGGCCGTCCTTAAATGACCATAGCTGTTGATAGGACGTTAAACAATACTAAACTAAACTAAACCAATCAACGGACATGGATCCTACTGGAGCATTGTCACAACAGATGCACAGTAAAATCTCTAATTTTCGTGTTGTAATATCGTTGATTTCGTGGGTAATCTTCATCCACGAATTCATTGGTTCACGAAGTTTGGCATAAAGCAATTTTCCGGTTGAGTGGGTACTCGTAATCGACACATTCATATACTCACTATATGGTGTTTTGTTGGGAAACCAAGATGTTCGAGCCCCACGAAAATATCTGATTTTACAGTATATGACAATGCAACACTCAATGCTTCCCGCCTATTTGCCAAGGAAGGCGTTGACAGAGACTAAACAATGGTCTATGCGGTAACCTCAGATACCGATCAAGCTGGTGATGAGCATGGTTTAAAAGGAAAACAGCATCCCGGTATAGGAAGATAATTTTACCACTTTTTATCCAACTGCCAACTCTCAAATAATATCAACTACACAAAGCTTGTAAATTTGGTATACCATCTGTGATGTACCAACACCGTCAAAAAAGTAGAGCTAGAAGAACACATAGGGAAGAACCAATCCGACTTACCTGAAAACTGCTTCAAGGCTTCCATACATGCTTAAGACGGAACACCCTACCAAATGGATGAAACGGGAAGTGGCGATTTATATTAAAAATTACCTTGGGCCAAACTGAAATCATACATATTGATAATTATGTAGCATATTGTCATCAATTTAACAAACTTAGACATATCAATTATTTATATGCTGCAATTATAGAAACCCAAATAAACGAGCTATAACTGGAACTGTTTGATAGAATCTACGAAGCCGGTTACTCCCATCACCAATCAGCAGTTTTGAACGACTTCAACATAAACAAATTGATTTGAATGTACAGAATGTAAACATCGACCACCCTGCTCATAGATTTTGTTTATGAAAACCAATGACTGCTATCTATACCAACATGTCACAGACGTAACTCGCTATAGAGAAGACAAAACTAGCAACACTCTGGACCTGATCTTTACAAATGAGGAAGGCATGGTGGCCAATCTTAGTTATAACCCTAGCATCGACAAAAGCGACCATTTTTGATACTTGCATTTGAATTTGTGGCCTACACATTATCAAATCCTGAAACCATGTATAGACCACGGCTGAATTTCCATGAAAAGTACTACGAAGATTTAAATGATAACTTCAGAAAAACTGACATTGACGTTCTCAACAACTGTACAAGGGTATCTGATGCCTGGGGCACCCTATTTGAAATCCAAACCAAGGAGCTGAATCATTCGGAATAAAAGAAGGCCTTTGCTGTGTGTTATATATGTATGTATGCATGCGTACCAGAAAAAAGGTATGTTGGTGTATTTCCCTCCTTGTGATAGCGCGGATCTGATGCCGGCTTTGTAGTGCTACCTCATTGAAATACCATGCTGAAGGGCGTAANCACATTATACTGACAACGGGTGAACCAGTTGCTGCCATTCCCCTAAATGATGAACGTTAAGCAGGGAATAACAACTACTATTTTTAAGGACTTTGGTATGTCCCGGCCTGGGGACAAAACCCATTGCCTTCCTCACCTGGTCGAACGTTCAACAACAAAGCCAAAAAGTGAGGTATTGCGAAGCAAGGTGCTAGAAAAAAAAGTATTTAGAAGTAGAGAGAAATATAAAGATACCAAATATTGCAATGGGTGGAGCAGATTTATTTTGGTCGCATTTGTGTCCCCCAAGTAGGGCAATTAACATTCCTCTTGATAATACTAGGCTTCCTCCATAATTCAACGATTGACTACAACCAAATGAGTCTCAAACCACAGTTAGGACATTTATTATCAAAATATGTGAGAAGGGGAAACAATTAAAGATCAAGGGGAGGGTCTGTTTGTGTGTAAAGACCACCTGTGTTCCTCCATCACGCAGCCTTGTGTTATTAAGAGGAATGTAAATTACTTGTGCAAAGCTCGAAAAGTGTTCAGCGGAACTTTACGTCGGCAAGCTCGGCTGAGCTTTAGTTTAACCAGCCGAGCTTAAGTTTTACCAGCTTTGTGATACCCATTTGGCGGTAAATCTCAGCTGAGTTCAAACTTAAGTTTTGAGCTTGAGATTTGAGAAAATGTTTGTGATACCGAAGCCTGGCTTATACGGGCCAACACAGCGTTGTCAAAAACATAGAAAGCAAAGCAGAATTTGACAAAAATAATTGTCACACAATGACAATATCCAACTGCTTTTGTAGTGACTGACAACACATGTCAACAACCCTCCGACAAAATTGAATTGCATAAGTGTATTTTGACATGGCTGATATGGGCAATCGTACTTATCTATGAAAATGCCAAATTGCAAGCCGTCGTGGACTTTTTAACATGAGGCTGCAATCTTGAATTATGCAGCACTGATGAATAAATTGCCTCCATACCGACTTAATTATCATCGCATACGCATGTTTCAATCGACGTCGACACTCCATTGAGATTACATAAGAGATGATTGACAGCTAATCACAAGATGTGTAACCTGTACTGTGTATAACCAGGTATAAAGAAAAGGGGCAATGCAGGTGATAATAAACCTGCGTGGTCGTATAGGTCACACCTGGTCAGTAGCGAGGTCGAGGCTACAGGTATGAGAAGCAATAAAGATTGCATTACCGTGACATACTGCTTAAGTGTGATGTACTGGTCAGCTGTACACTATGTCAGAATCGCGTTTAATGTTACGTACCGATCGGTGACTATCGATTGTCAGATTATATACATTGACAGCTAAGAAACGGTAGCGTCTCGACAGGAACCTACAGTTGTATGTAATAATTCGAGGTTTTATCACAACCTAGGTCGTGAGTCGTCTCAACGCGGTTCACAAATTAGTATTCGTAGTTAATGGGCCTTTGCAACCAGCCAATAACCAAACTCCCTGGGGAGCCATTTCGGCGCTAACAGCTAGCATGCAACAATTCCAGCACTGTCCAACACGTACTCGTTTACAGATGAGAAGACTGAAACAAGCGGAGTACAGTACCTTGTTCAAAGATAAACCACAGTGCCGTGCCGTGATTGAACCCGCAACCCTTGGGTCACGAGCCCGGCGTCTTACCGCTAGACTACCGTGGCCCCTTTCTGCAACCACTGTGTTCAAAGTAAAATTATCCAAACAATGGCCTCCTTACGGCGCACACTAAAACCAATTGTTGGACCCATGGTTTATGCATCTCAAAAAGACTCATCACTTTGATTTTTTTTTTTACCAATGTTCGTATTAAACGTGTCGTAATGTTTCATAACCGACTGATCCCTATACCAAGCTATGACCTAGTGAGATATTTGTATTGTTTACCTGTACAACAATGTGACGAATTTGTAAATTTCATATTTCATTCGACACGGGACTGGTCGGGTGAAGATCTAGCCCCTCTTCCGTTTAGGTCAGTATTGGTTCATACAGATGACTTAGCTGGCGACCCTCTCGTCTCTGTTCTTGTTTGGAGTTCTACTGATTTTAACTGCTTTTATCATAATTTGCAAATAGCGAAAAAAAATCGAAAACATTACTTATATAATTATATCTGGAAGGGGATAACCCGGATGCGGAAAAGGCGGTGATCGCCTTAAATAAGACTGTGCCCATTATACTGACGTTTCAGGATCGTTAAGCAAAGTGTCCTTTAGGGTATGTATATCGTATTGAAGTGAATCACAAACTAAGCCACCAGTAGCGGTATGTTATTATTTTGAAGCTACCGTACAACTTTAGAAGGAAGTGAAATTAAGTTTCTTTTCTAAGTCGGTTAACACAACACGATGGTTTGATTTTATAGGGTTTTATGTCATATTGACAGCTAAGGTAATTTACGGGCGTGCCTTCATGTGTGCGCTTGCATGTGTGTATGTGTACTGAATTAAGGCAGGGTATGTTGGCGGCATTGCCTACTTACGACAGCGTTGCTCTTATGCCGCCTAAAAAGTGCTTCATCCATCAGCATTCCGCCCTGTCACATTATACTGAAAACTGTTGACCCAGTTGTTGCCATTTTCCTAATTTTGAAACTTCAAGCAGGCAATTGTGACTACCATTTTAAGGACTTTGGTATATCACGCCATGGGGGTAGAACCCATTGCCTTGCTAGCTTCAAAATTCAATATGAAAGCCAATTATAGGTATCGCCAGGCAAGGCGCTAGGAAACAAATGGTAGGTAAAAGTAGATAGAAATATTAAGATCCCCAAATATTGCAATGAGTGCAGCAGATTTACTTTGGTCGTTTTTCTGTCATTATTTCTTTCAGACATATCTCTTGATATATTGTCTAACCCCTTATTACATCTCAACTATTCTTAATAAAATGTGGTATGATATGGTGAAATAACTCTAACTCCAACCTCATGTGAAAACTTTCATGCTCAACCTCAACACGACTTCAACACTTGTACCCCTCATATCACTAAATTCTGGATCCATGGGCGGATTGGTCGAGTGGTTAACACTCCGGCCTTCCACGCAGGCGATCGGGGTTCGATTCCAAAAGTCGTCGTACACATGGAATGTTTAGAGAAAGTGTTTTCTCCTGCTCACACAACTCCAAACAAGGTTACCGCGAGCGGTATATAATACGCCCGTCACACATTGAATGAGCAGTTGTTTGTATGATTGAAATATATGAAGTATTTGTGAGTAATTGATATTGAAAGAGAAATCATTCAACATAACTGGTAGATCAAGTTGTGAAGTTTGAAGTTAAGCCGTTAATATTTACTTGAGATATCGAGCGCACACTGTTTCGGCAAGTCCATAAAGGGGCATAACTCCACAAATTATGGTCGGATAATGGCGGTTATCGAACTTGTCCGAGCTTTCCTGGTAATTAACCTTGTGGTGAAGTTTGAAGTTAATCCGTTAATAATTACTTGAGATATCGAGCGGACATCGTTCGCATGCCCGCCCGCCCGCTCACGTGATAACATAATACGTCCCCGTCTTCGACGGGCGTATAAAAACCAAGTGAATTATAAAACGGTCTGGGGTGGATGTTGCGGTATCTGTGCTGTAGCATTCAAGTGAGGTGGCACTATACGTGATACCGTTAGAAGCACGGTCCCACTACAAACAGAACACAATACATCTCCAGCACACACACAGGCATACATGTACAAACATAGGGAGATATTAGCCAGGTGACATAGGACTAGTAATTAGCGCCTGATAAGCAGCTCTTGCGAATTCATCAACATTGTATTGATTGTATGAGTTGTATATCTATGTACTGTAAAGCGATTTAGAATTGCTTATTCTCGCTAGATAGGGCGCTATATCAAATATTGTATATTTATTTATTTTATTTATTTACCCACCACTGCACATGTATCAAGTATCATAAGTCAAACTGGCTTTGACAGGAATGTGTGGTTATAATGTATAATAAGCTAAAATAAGCTGACAAATATTGAGCTTTTTTCAAAAATTGACAACTGTTTTTAATGTACATTTTCAGTCTTTTTAGTGTCTCATAAGTCGATTAACTTTTGGCTGGATATTGATCTAATTTTTTGTACATTTTATCTGTTTTATATGTAGATCAATATGCGACACTTGAATAAAATGATTTATTATTATTATTATTATTATATGTATTAAAGTTATCATTGGATTATGGTATAAGGTCAGTGAATGACAAAGATGTTCTTTATCCGTAATGAATGATTGCTTATGACATGATCAACACAGGTCACACATGTACAGCCAAGTGTTGATATGATATGGTCCACCAGTGACAGGGTTATAAGGGGTCAAGCAGCTCATACACCGCGTATGTTAGACATGACAGTAGGCATAGTTCTCGCTGTGATAAGTTGTCATCATATTCAATTATCTAAAAACACGAAATTACCTTGAAAGGGCAAATATGGGTCATGATAATTTTCTTGTCGTGTCATTACGAATGCTAATCGTGTCATTACGAATGCTAATATATAGCTTGTCAATATATAAAACAATCTTCTCGTTTGAATAACAAACGAGTCTTTTTGATATTTTGTCAGAGATATGAATAAAAAATCTTCAACAATTTTGGTTCTGGATATTCGCCATTTTAAACGGAGTTATTTGGTGTTAAGTTCGGTATGCATCAGGCTAACGCAGAATTTTTTTTCTTTTTTTCTTTCTTTCTGACTTGTGAGGTTGAAATACCCCTGCAGAATCGGGGATACTTTCCTCTTTTTATTCCATTTTTAGGAACAACATCTAGGAAACCGAAAATAGACAGAATTAGTGGTTTTTGACCGTGTCTTCTACAAAGGGACATGGAACAGACAAATTATTATCTGCTGCCCCCACTGTAACACTGGGGACATTTTTTTCGTATCCTATCTTTCCAGTCATTTTACATTTATACTTTCTCTTTCCGGTGGTCCCTAGGTTTCAGTCCTTACGTGTCTCTGGGTGTTCGAGGACGTCAAACACCCAAAAAGCAAAAAAGAAAGTAATGTATTTAATAATACTGCTTTACTTTTTACCTGAAACTTTCAACTACAAAACAGCCGATTTTCGTGCTGTCTAAATTATTTACTGTAAAATCAAAAAATTTCGTGGGACATTAAATTCCGTTTATTTCGTGGATAAAAACCACGAAATCAAATCCCCACGAAAACATAAATTAGGTATGATATGGATAGGGGAAAATCAGAAATCAGCGAAATATAATATCCACGAAACAGGCTAGTATATGAAAACCACGAAATTTTAACCCTACGAAAATAAATGCTTCTACACTGTATTCACTACTTGGTTATATTCTAGTATATACTAGTAGCGGGAACTTGGATTGATTTGAATTAGCTTATTCTTTATCTGTGGGATTCTATCTGGCCCCAACCAGACTGACATAACTGACAGTTGTATACCACAGAAGTGTGGCAATTTATGGCCCGGGGCTGTCATGTACGTCAGCAGGGACGATCCGTCACCTCTGAAATACACTAGCACGGTGACGACAATGACTATGATGGGCGATCATGAAAGACACAGTTATCATAATTACCTTGGACAGGTAAAAACACCACAGGTGTGGGTGATGAGTAGGAGGCGACGGACCTGGATATTTTAACACGGATTTAAATGAAAATCGTTTCTAATTGGTAAGAATATTTTTAATTATTTGTTTGTTTAATTTTGGTGAATCCGGACAAAACTGCGTTTAACTGTATCACGAATGGTTAGGACTTAACACATTTGCCAATGAATTACATTGGGAAATGTTTTAAGTCCTAACCATTCGTGATACAGTTAAACGCAGTTTTGTCCGGATTTGCCACTTATATCGTTTATCTGAAGTTTTATACTAATCGTGTTTTATGTATTTGTGTACCAAAAGTTATTGACGAGATTCGGGTTTCACTGAATATTTACGTAGGGATACTCAATTGTTTGTTTAAGCGGGAACAGTTGGTTCAATTTGTATTCATTCTTCTTGGCCGTCTTGTTTTTTGTGTCAGTCTGCCAGTAAAACCTACGGTCTGTGATGTAAAATTATTCATAATTTAACCCCATCGGCAATGTACCGACGTGTTTATTTGGTTTATAACCATGTTTAAATGAGACAATTAGCCAAACGCGTGCGTGGGTAATGTTCTGATTAAAACCAACACGTGCAACGCTCTTATACATTATAGTGCCGTATTGATAAGATAAACTTGTTGGCAGTGTGTTATTTGTCTTAGACGAATTAGTTTTGTTGAGTGACGTAAAACGTATAATGTCTTAATCTAATCGGACAGATTAGCGACATCAGCCGTGTGTGGTTTGTTGGTGAAACGAAAACGGGACATCACCAGAAAAAATGTCTGTAAATGAAGTAAAAAAATCAGCCCGATATCCGTAAATGGATGATCTAAATTATATTGAGGTATATGCAATGAACAAAATTCAAGATAACATTTAAACGTGGTTGGGTTTCATTTGTTTGGTAAGCCTTAACGACAATCGACACAAAAAGGTCATTTTTGGCCTAAAGCGCCATAAAAAACATATTTGTATGCGTATCTAAATTTATAGGATAAAATGTTACATAAATATAGACAGGCCTTTTTCCTGTACGCACGTAATAATGGTTGTCACGGGGATCTGTTTAAAGTTTTTTTTATCCATGTTTTGTATATTGTAATAAATATCACGAACCTGTTTCAGATCACTACATTTAACAATGAAATGTTCAACAGCGAATGCAGTGCGCGATATAATAAGGTTGTTCCCCACCCTAAAGCAAGTGCAATGAGTAACGTATGCTTGTCCCGTTCTTATTCGGGCCAAAACTACACACTCTTGCCTATTGTTCCCATGATAATGACATCGTTTATTCTTAGCAAAGGTTGGACGTTTATCACACTCCGCTCATCGTTGTTACCATTTATGTGTTAAATGAATCAATAAATGGTTTGCAATCTGAATGTGGTATTTTCATACCGGTTGGGGTTGCGTAAGCGCACATTTCGTCGCCTTATCAGCTTGTTCATTCTCATAGATTAAATCATGACCTGGTTATCAGGAAAGGATAACAACATGTGTTCTAGAAATAAAATTAGTTCTAATTAGCAGACTCAGACTAGTGTTTTAAATAATGATGTTTAAAACTCAGGAGAACCAAAAGCGAATAAGGGTATAAGTAGCCCTTTGGAATACTTTCTTATCATTAATACCTAAAGCGAGGTCAATGGCTTTTGCCTTGGCTCGTAAAATTGAAGCACCATTAGGAAATATCCATGTGGTAGAATAGATATAATCAACACATGTTTGTGTTTTGGGATGGAATGTGTAACTTATGATTTGAGAACAGGCCTGCTGTATCCAACTACATGTTGTAAAATGCGACTTATGTGGGGCTCCCTGCAGAATCGGGGCCGCTAAGAAACCACAAGCTATATTTGCTCTCTACTTCCGGTAAACCTGTTGTTTCTTAGTGCCTTACATGGCAATACCTCATTCTTGGCTTTAGTGTTGAGCGTTCGCCCAAGAGGGGTAGACAATTATAGTTTGTGTTCCCAGGCTGGGATATACCAAAATACCAACAACAAAACAAGTGGTAAAAACATCAAACCGAATCAATCACAAATAGATGGCCCATTAAGGGACAATGAGGCATATTAAAACTTTTCGAAAACTCCGGATTATGGTTGTGCATAACAGAAAGTACATTTGTGCATAACAGAAAGTGTATTAGAAAAATAAAAGAGATATTTAAGTTATGTATCACAAGCTAGACGCCTTCATTTTGATGCATTTAATCTGAAAAACAGTAACATGTAAATTAATCTAGGCTCAAATGGGCTGTATTTATCTTAAACGCTTGAGATATCCGGTACTCTTTTTACAATAAATGGGACCCTTTAACTTGATTAAGAATATTTAAGATATTAATAGACCGGTGAGTAACAAAGAGGAATGAGAGATTGAACTCCCCTTAAACCTGAAAAAACCATAACATGTAAATTGATCTCAGCTCAAATGTGCTGTATTTATCTGAACGCTTGAAGTGCCCGGTACTTATTTTACCTAAATGCGACCCTCAAGCTAGATTAAGTAATGTTAAAGCTATTAATAGACTTGTGACAGACAAAGATAAATGAGAGATGGACCCCCCCCCTCCTAAATCTTAATAGGACGTTAAACAAAATTAAACCAAACCAAACCCCTTAAATTTGAAAAACAGTATCATCTCAATTAATCTCGGTTCAAATGAGCTGTATTTGTCTCGTACGCGTTTACATTTAAACCCTTAATATCGTTTGGCCAGTGCTCCTCTGTTGACCAACAAGCTCAATCGGTTAGAGCGATATTAGAAATCGGAAGTGCAAGGGTTCGAATCAAACTCTAGCCTAAATGTTTACTCTTAAAACATTGTTGTTAATTATAACCAAGTTATTGTCATGCTAAAACAAAACAGTTTCTAATGTCAGTTGCAATTGTTGGCTAACCCCAACCCCAACATCCTTGGGACATTTCACCAAGCAAAAACGATGATGATGAAAAGCTATCTTACAAAAAATGGCAAGGGTTGGATATTAATTTGTGTCCTTCTTTAACAACGCTGAAATACAAACATTTTTCACTGCCTCTTTACGTTCTACTCTACATGTATAACTCTGTCGTCATCAGTAATTTAGACACAAGCTCCCATTAAGAAGTCAAATACCAAACAAGGCACCTGTCATACTTATCAATCCTAAAATGTAGGTCATGAAATGCGAGTTTTATTTCGACCTTTCATTTTTTTCTGAATATCAACCAATAGTTTGCTTGTTTACAATGTATGATTTTTTTTGTGTCAATGATTTGCATTTTTCATCCTTTACATATTCCTTGGAGGTTTGGGAACACCCAAACGTTTGTCCATTTTCTACTGTGACATGAAGTAACTAATTATGTTATCCTACAAGTGTGAAAATGACGGCACAACGAACATGAGAGGAAGTGTACTTTGGAAGATTAATCGAGGCAAGAAAATATGAAACAAATTACATAAAACAAATAATTCCTCACACTTCGTGACCTGCTGTACATATGTAGGTATACATTTATAAACTTATGCAACATCAGTCGTTGCAGGACAAGTTGTTTATTGCCACTGTTTTCATACAAAACACAACGACTATATATCGATTACACGCTGATGGTGTTTCACATAAATGTCGTAATCTTAAAGGATAAAGGCAAAGTGTGTCCTTCCGTTTATTCGGCTTGGAATGTACAATTTACAGTAAACATAATTAGGATTCAAATCAAATGATGAAGGATTTGTTTGTTTGTTTGTTTGATTTTGTTTAACGTCCTATTAACAGCTAAGGTCATTTAAGGACGGCCTCCCCTGTGTGCAAGATGCATGCGTGTAGTTTATGTGTGTGTATTTTGGGAGGCTGCGATATGTTCGTGTTTGTCTCCTTGTGATAGCGCGAAACTGATGCCGACTTTATAGTGCTACCTCACTGAAACATTCTGCCGAAGACACCCAGCAGGACGCCCCACCCGGTCACATTATACTGACAACGGGCGAACCAGTCGTCCCACTCCTAATTTGCTGAGCGTTAAGCAGGAGTAGAAACTACCATTTTTAAAGACTTTGGTATGTCTCGGCCAGGGGACAGAACCCAAAGCCTTCCTCACAGGGGCGAACGCTCAACAAATGGCCAAAAGTGAGGCATTGTCAAGGGAGACATTAGGAAGAAGAAAGTTATTTAGAAAGGAGAGAAGAGATAAGGTCCCAAATTTAGTCGCCTCTTACGATCATGCAATTGGGGGCAGCAGGTTCAATTCTTACGCCCTACCTGCAGGGTCAATGATGAAGGAAAAAACAACAAAACTAAACAACATGCATTCATATAGCCTTTGCCACAATTGTTATTCGTTTTGATGGCGGCGTGTCAATTCAATTTGAATCCCGCGTTTGGTTTTTATGCCTCTGCGATACAAAAGTGACCAAAATAATACGTCGCACCAATTCCAATATATTTTGGATATTTGTATTTGTCTCTAATTATAATTACGTGTTGTTTCCTAGAACTTTGCTTGCCAATACCTCACGTTTGGCTTTAATTGTTGAAGGATGTTAGCCGGGATAAACGAAAGTATTTTTTAAAAGGACAGCTAGTTTAAACTGTATTTATTTCTGGTAATATACAATACATTATATTTTCAATATATAATCAACAACGATTCGGAAACAAGTACTAAGTACTTATACAAAGCATAGTTGTTATTCCTCGCTTAGCGTTGTGCCTTTAATGTTACAGCAACAACTGGGTCACACGTTGTTGGTATATTGTGACCGGACATAGTGCTGTCCTGTGTGCATTTGGTATTGTATTCAAGTGAATCATACCATAAATTCGGCATCAGATTCGCTGTATTACAAGAAGGCAGTACACCAACATACCCTGCCTCCGGTAACACAAGAAACACAATAAAACCAAACCAAACTAACATACACTCAAATAACCTAAAACCATTTTGTTCTGTTTTCCCTGGAGGTTTGACGTCCTTGCAACAGAACAAGCAATGAAGACAAATATTTAGGGAGATAAAAAGAGTAGGAAAGTGCAAAATGTTTTTTTAATCCCTTATCGAATCAAACGAATTCTCAGTAACGTTACATTGCTTTTTGATAATTCTTATTACTACCATTCCTATATCAATCGTCCTACATAACACATGATTAGTCTGGATTAAATATTGTCAGTTTAATGTGACCGCGTGTTGTACTGTACTCAATGTTTAACGTAACGTCCACGCAACAGCACAGGTATATATGAAAACAGATACACAGGGGGACACCACCGAACGCAAAGCGGAGGGAAGTAAAACGGTAAGATATAGGTACCAATCGGGGCAGCAGAAAATATTTACCTCAATGACCTCTATGAAGACACCGTAGAAACCCCCCGATTTTGCAGGGCCCCAACATTAGTAGACCCTTACAACATGCAGTGGTATACAGGAGGCCATAGAACCGCGCTTTCGCAAGGGAAATACACTAATATACTGCCTCCAGCACATTTGAATTACACTTGAAAGCACGTCTTTAAATGATCTAAGCTGTAAATAATAAGCTATTTCGTATGAACTTTACCATTCCCATGATACACAAACGAAAGCACGTCATTAAATGATCTAAGCTGTAAATAATATGCTTTCCCCCATGAACCATACCATTCCAATGATACACACATGAAAATCACATCTTTATATGATCGTAGCGTTAAATAGGACGCTAGATCCTATAAAACCAAACCAATCCTGATGCTTATATCCATTAGTATCTATCTATTGTTTGACCATTTAATCATACGGGTCACTGACTTTCTGGACAGTTGCTTGCCAGGTGGGAGATGGCATATGATGACATAACCATATCTAAGATAGCTAATGATACTAGTACCAGAATGCATCACTTACATGTTATATGTATATTTCCGCTATATCCTGCTTAACGTTTAGCGTTAAGGGTATTGGCAACAACTGACTCACCCGTTGTCAGTATAATGTGACCGAGCGGAATGCTGTGTTGGATGCCTTTGGCATGGTATTTCAGTGAGGTAATACTATAAAGTCGGCACTAGATCAAAGCTATTACAAGGAGGCAAGCACACCGACATACAGTGTACCCCGTCTCCAGCACACATACACACATGCACGTATCAACAATATACACGGAGGCAATTCTTACCTGTTAATAGGACGTTAAACAAGATAAAACCAAACCAAACCAAATATATCTAACAAAAGAATTAACTATATATGCCTCATCTAGTTGACGGACGCTACATTGTTCGCATATACTCGCTTTCCTTATTAAAACGTTAAGCGATAGTTTTATTGAAACTGTATTTATTTGTTCTCAAGCGATGTCCAGTGTATCGATTCAAGAGGTTATTGTATTTGGTCTTAACAGCACCTAAGCACACTTAGGCCATTAAGGGTCACATGATGAAAAAATGGGTTAATGGTCGGTGTGTCAAGGACACACAAGAGACGTTTTTTTGTTGTTTTTTGTTTTTGATACGGCCCATCGACAATTACGTTGACGTTTTGGATCAAACGATACTGTCAAACAGATATCTCTTTGTATAAAATCATACGTCTGCTTAAATAAGTTACAAAAGCAAATCATATTATAGTAAAACCTCGAAGTAATGCCCCTTGTTCCATTTGCAACCTCGTTTACTGCCCAAATTCTTAGGAAATCCTTTATAATGCCACTTTTCTCTTGACAAATGATGGCAGGAAAACGAGGTTTCCTGCTTTTAGTAGACACGCCCCTCGATGGTTTTGAAGGACTTATATAATTATAATCTGTATTTTTACAACAACATAGGAAAACGCAATTTTAATGGTTTATCCTTTTAGTTGAACCACAGAAACATCTTTGTCCAAAATTCAACATTACGTCGCGGGTACTACATGCAATATTTTTTGCCCTACTGTTTTATGTCTCCTAAAGTTAAATAAGATTCACGAAATGTACCAGAGGAGAAGTCTTTTTACTGGTGTATTACTTTTTTTTGGAAAAACAGATCTCAAGATCAAAATGAGTCTAAAATTGTCGTGCGTGTAAAAAATAACGACAAAATCGGAACGTTTTGGTCACAAAGACCGACACAAAATGGTTTATTTATCTAGAAACACAGTTTCAGTACAGGCAAATTCGGTGTTATTTTAATATGAATGTAACTCGTGTCCGGGCACCAGAGAGACTTCCCGCGTTTAATAGTTGGAATTCATTAAAACCTGTCAGATTATTTAATCATATTTAATATGTACTTAAAGAATCATAAATCCTTTTTGATGTGTAATCAATTATGATAAAAAATCGACTTAGCTGTATTAATGTATATTTAATTAATTGCTTTGGGATATTCCAAAGTACCGTATATCGTGTATATCGTCAAAATGCAGTCAGGTAAAACAAACAGTTATAAGTTGTTTGAAGTACTGACACAACCAGGTTAACTGATTGATGAGTCAAGAAATTTAAATTCATCATCGTCTTTGTATTGAGGTACATGTTATTTAAGGTCAAAGAGTAAGCATACCAAACAATGATATTGGCTCATTAAAATCTAGGTTGGACGTCAATATCAATATCAAACTACGCTGGCACTATAGATAATCTTCCATTAAAATCATGTTACTCTTCCATTTGAATAAATAACTGAATTTTATATCCATAGCAATATATAAAACAAGCAGGACTAAAAAAATATTGGAACGTGTAACCTTTACTATCACAATAATGGGTTTTATAATTTGAAATAAAACAACAACTTTTGTTTCCCTATTTTCCTAATATTATGTAAAATGGTTTTGTATCTTAGAACCCCCCTCTCAGAATTTGTTGTTTCTCTTCAATTTTCAATCAAACAGCCCCTACCAGCATTTTTTGCAGCAACAAGTGGGACCTTTAACATAATACATGTTTCCATGGTTTGAGCAAAGACACCCATGCAAGTTTGAGATTGTTCCAATATAATAACTGATTGACGTAGAAGAAGTAGATACATCATTGCTCAAACAAAGGAACTTTCCCATTTATTTGAACATAAACATGCTATCGTGATATTTATTATGGTCTTTTTAAAATTCAATTTATCTATTTAAGCGGTAAACTACATAAACATATAAGGGTCAATCTTTTTACGCGACGGTAATAATAAGATAAATATTCGGTGATATATATTGTCGAGAAAATATTTCCCACAAACGAATTATTGCGAAATGCACATCTAATGCACGCTAATATTTTGATGAGTAACTAAAACGTCATAACGTGCCCACTAGACGCGCCAATCCTTGCCGATAAGGCATAAATAATCAATATAAATGACGATCACAATGAATAAATACCGTTACAAAGTTTCGGTCACCTTATTGTAGCGGTCTTCCCATAAACTAACGTCATTATATGCGAATAAATGCGGGTTGAGTCATTCATCACTCCTTATCGTGAACCATGGCTTTCGGGCTCTACATATCTACAATAGATCCTATCTTTGACTCACCCTAAAATATTATCAATAAGATAAAATAACTGGACCAACAGTGTATATTTTGTGGTAAGAAACAGTTGCTTTATTACAAAGAAATTAATATCTATTGTATCTTTTTGAAACATTACTTTGATATTCATATACACGTCGACAGTGGTTATTTTGTATTTAAGCAATACAGTGTACATAATGCATTTTTAGTGATTATTATCATTGTTTTGATGTTCCCCTGCAGAATAGGGATTTATTTTTGAGCCATCTACTTGGTGACACAATAGCGACCACAGTAGATATTCTGTAGACTTCGAGATATGCTTTTTATGCACTCTACTTAGGGACATAACGACAGCATCCAATCCCCTGCATAATTATGGATTTGTTTCTGTGCCCTCTGCGTTGCTTGTTACACCAAAGCGCCCACAATCAGTTCCCTGAAGAATTAGGGATATGTACCTGTGCAATATACACGATAGCGATAACAAGAAGTCTACAGTTCCCATTGAAGCATTTCTCATATTTTCTTTCTATTTCCTATTAATCTTTTTATTTCTTAACGCATTGGCGATATATCAATTTTTACCTCAGCGTTGAACGTTCGCCAAGTGAATTCAATGAGTTCCTGCCCCAGAATGGGATATACCAAACAAAGTTTTGAAAATGATAGTTGTCATTCGCTGCTTATTGTTCACCATTTAGGGTAATTACAAGAGCTGAATTAGTCGCTATCAGTATAATGTGACCGGATAGACTATTGTGCTAAATGTCATGCAAACACTCGACATAGTGCCTGGTTCGTAACGAAGGATTCATGCCGGCCTCACATTTTTCAACATTTGTCTACATTTAACCCTCAGCCAGTCAGTGTTTTGTTTAATGGTTCAGGAACAGTAAAGTCTTATCGGGACAGGACAGATAATAATAAAGGGACATTTTGTTTCAAAATTTGTTGTTTGTCGTTGTGACAAAATTATTAATATAACCTAGACCGCCATGACCGACACTTATAAATCAACACTAAACGACTGCTAACGAAACTAAGACTACATTCATGTGGCATTAACTATTGTTTACGCAGTGGAATGTTACTCAACTGTTTACTTCCCGAGGTTATTTTTAATGTGTGTCGCGTATGTTTGTGGTAAGCGAACTCACCTGTTGTTGCCAGTTTCAGCTCGAATGATATGGGGGTCTCTTCAACAATATTGGGAATGGGTCAACAGCTATCTTTTAAATGTCTCTTGATAAACGTCTTCGTATGGGATATGTTGCATAGAAAAAACAAAACCAACTGATAGTTTACTCATAAAAGTAACATCTTTTTGCTGAAAGAGGTATTAGTATCGTTGTTGATTTCGGTTCGAGTATATTAATATCAAATAAACAACAAAATATTCTTATTCAAACTATTGATTTTACTTTTTGATTATAATTAGTTATGGTATTATTTTGTTAAGCGTCCTATTCACAGCTTATGTCATTTAAGGACGAGCCTCTGTAAATGCAATGTGTCTATGTAATGTGTACTGGAAATTAATTGAAATATGAACGGTGCACGTTCGTTTGAGTAAAACAATTTTTTGTTTGTTTGTTTGTTTGATTTTGTTTAACGTCCTATTAACAGCAGGAGAATTCCGAATTCTCAACAAAACCAGAGTTCGAACTAAAAATCGATATAGCAATGGCAAAATATGATTAAAGAAAAGACTTATATGGAGACCATTGGAAAAGTACAGGGAAAATAAGACCAGGTGTACCGGAATATGTTTTTTGGCTATATTTAAAGATTTTATTTTGTTTGAAATTATTGAATTTTTGTTTGTTGCAGGAAGCCAAACCTCAAGTTTTAATGATGGGAAACTCAATTTTATGGATTGTACTCCTGTCAATAATATATACGTTGCATTCAGGTAAAATATTTTCCGAATCTTTGTGATTATAAGCCTATCTGACTTGGTATTTACATGACATCTTATATGAATTGCTCCTCTGAAAATTTGTTTAATTTTGCTTTGGCTGCGTGAAGGCACCATTTGGTTATTTTACTAACTGAAAAAATGTAATTATCCTGCAAATAATTGAAATACAAATTGGTTGTGCTCACTGAAACGTTTGCAGCCTAATGTTTTGTAATGATTTGTATCTGTTCTGTTTTAGTTAAATCGGATTGTACCGGAAAGGCAGATATCATTTTTGCAATTCCAGGAAATCTTGACATTCCTGGAGAGGAATTTTTCCCATTTGAACGTTTTTTAGTTATGATTGTTGACCATTTTGTCTTGAACAGTGAAAACATAAATGTAGGCCTAGTTCTTTATGGCAATGAACCCATTGCGATATCTTATCCACAACCCTTCAGAGACCAGGCGGCTACTAACGCTAGGATCACGCTTTTGTCACAGCGTAATTTATACATAGACAAACTGTATGGAAAATCTGACGTCACAGGTGCCTTGACTCTTATGCGTCACATGTTTCGAAATCCTGCCGGTTTCCCATTGGTCATGCCCAGACCAGGCGTGAGAAAGATAGGTGTCTTATTTACAAATGGCCGAATGGACGTTCAGGAAACACAAGCTGTTGTTAACGCGACACGAGGCATAAAGAGTGATGACGTCACCATGTACATAATTGGACGGGCTCCGATTGGGCCAGAGTTTCTTGAAATTGGGTCTGATCCATGTAAACTTTTCTCCATGGGGAGTTTTATTGACGGACTGCCAAGTCTTCTCCCTTATTTAGGAAGCAGCATTTGCACAGGTATAAACTTCGTTAGTGAAATTATTTCTTTAAAATCAAATCTATATTAACACTTGTTTATTTATTTCGTATCTTATTACTTGATTCAAATGCCCAAATGTTCCTTGTATTTCTTTCAAGAAATGATCAATTCAGCATTTGCACAGGTATAAACTAATAATGAAATTATTTCTTCAAAATCAAATCTATATAAAAACTTGCTTTGTTATATTTTGTATAAATTTTTCATTCAAACACTTTCATTAGCCTTCCTAATGATATATCAAAGATTTATCTTCAAAATTCAAATTATCCTGCAAATAATTAAAACACTGACATTCCGGTCTCAAGCATTCTATTCATATAGATCCGTATGCATATGCATTTGTTTTTTCAGTAACAGCGGTACATAATTGTCCCACATGTAGTTGTTGATACGAAAATACCTGCGTTATAGGCTCCATGTTGTGATCATAGGAATCGAACTATTGCTGTATTTACTACAAATCGGTTCAGCTCTCCAATTTGTAATACTCTATTTGTGTAATTGTGGTAAAATATCCATAAACATTTATGTTAAGATATAAAAGCAAATAGATATATAAAAATGTTTTTTATTTCAAAATACCAACTAAAACGGTTTGTAAATTATTTGCAGCGTTGGACCCATCCATAAACGTCACGGAACAAAACTGCTTTCCGAGTAAGTATATTAACATCACTTCATTCTACTATGGGATTGCTGGATTCATATCATTAGGTGTAATCTCCGACAATATTTGTCGACCAAAAAACTCTTTTTCGAATCTACTATCGAAAATGACAAACACGGGCTATATCGCAAAGCATTGTTGCCATGAAAATGTTGGTATACGTATTTAAATATTGTTAAAGGGATATTAATTTGTTTCCAGCTTTGTCTAATATGCCTTAGCGTATACAAACATATTAAATATAGGATGGATATATTTCCATCAAACTTTCCAAAACTGTTTGGAAATTAAGCTAACTGAATTCAATGCTGATATCTAACTAGCATGTAAATCAAGCTTATGCAAGTAATATATTTGTTCAGAAGCTGATGGCTGGAAATAAAGCACTTACATTGAACAGTTAAGAGCTTTTTGACGTCTTCTTACTCCCGAAAAAAGTGAAAAGACTTGGTTGATTAGACAACATACTGTATCTGTGCATGCCACGAGGGTCATTGAAGTAATCTTTTATTAAAGCTCGAAGACCAGTCTGAATAAAAAGCATATCGCGAAGACCAGCCTTAAAAATAGCATGTCACGAAACATTTTTTGCATTGACCTGAAAACTGTTGATTTATTACCTTTAATATGTTTGTTTTACCTTTTAAAGGCCTTAGTGACCTCATCTCAATTGATGAGTCGTTAAGAATTCAAAATAATAATAATGAAAATAATAATAATTCTCCACGACAGGGTTTTGGCAGCCTGACCCGAATCCGCCTGTGGCATGTCCATCACTGAATGCGCTATTTCAAGACCCGTACAACTGCGCCTATTACTACAAATGTTTCCAAAACGTTCCCATAAGGGAACCCTGTCCAGACAACATGCTATTTGACAACAATATTAAGACGTGTAACCTAAAGGAATCAGTCAGTTGCTTCACCCAAGTACAGTGTCCACAACCTGTGGGACTGTTTCGTCACCCATTCGACTGTTCAAAGTTCGTTAACTGTTTTGACAACATCCCGTACATCCAGAAATGTAATCCAATGCTCTACTTTGATGAGGACGAGAAACGATGTCGGGACAGAACAATGGTGAATTGTCCAGTTCATTAGTAGCGACTGAGGTTGTTAAGTCTCGATAAACATTTCGAGTAAAGCAATATAGTACATGTTGACCTGGAACATTTGTAAAATGACGTTAAACATGTGTATTTAGAATATTGTATTCAATGGAATTTTGAATGTGTATTTTTACTAACCGTTTTCGCTATAATAGTGCAAAAAACGGTGAAACCGTGACTGAAAGTATCTGTTTATGTTTATAATGTTATATCAGATGTTATCGGAATAACTGTTTTTATGTTGGATTGCCGTAGGATGTTTTGTTTCACAAACAATCTTCGGTTACCTGACATACCAATGCCCTCGAAAATGGTAGTTGTTATTCCCTGCTTAACCTTTAGCATTAAGGGTAATGGCAACAACTGGTTCACCCGTTGTCAGTATAATTTGACCGGACGGAATGCTGTGCTGGATGCCTTCGTCATGGTATATCAGTGAGATAGCACTATAATGTCGGCATCGTATATGCGCTATCACAAGGAGGCAAGTACACCAACATAACCTGTCACCAGCACACATACTGATCTGAAAATATTCAAGAAAGTTTCGACATTTTTTGATAATTTTAGTCAAATATATATTTTGAAATACAGTTGTGTGATTCCACAACGCACAAAAATAGCGTGCGCTCATCGTGCACACACCATCCGCATATCGTTCACACATGGTGCGCACAACTGTGTGATTTAACAACACATAAACATACGTGTGCTGTGATCCATTACTTCACTAAATTTTCCCTTTAAGCAGGGAATAGCAACTCCATTTTTTAAGGACTTGGCCCGGTCTGGGGACATAACCCATTGCCTTCCTCACCTAGATAAATGTTCAACATTTAGGCCGAAAGTGAAATATTGCAACAAGAAAACAAAAGAAAATATTGCAACAAGAAAACAAAAAAAAAGAGAATTGCCGAAGTCCGCCGCGTCCCGTGATCAAAGTGATTGCTACTATTTATAGAACATGAAACACTGTAACTAATTTCACATGGCGACGGGGGAGTTATGTCCTACATATTCTAGTTTTCTAAATCCTCCTTAGCAGAAAACAAACTCAGATCATTTTTGACTTTCACGAAAATGTGTACATCAAACTAGAAATTAAAACAGGAGTACCGCGGGGCGGAACAATATACGCCCGTCGAATGCCATATAGTGTTATATACTTTCTTACATTGAAATAAGATCTTCAACATTCTAAGAGTAGTTAGCTGACATGCTATAACGCTACAACACTCACCTTTCACAACTAATTTAATGTTTAATTTTTCAACTTTAATATGAAAAGGTGGCTTATTATTCATCATCATAATCATGGCATAAACACATGTGGACAAAGAATGATACAGGAGCAACACAAGATAGAAAATCAGATACTGGTCTTATTTAAACAATATATAAAAAAGAGTCATTATATTTTCTATTCTGAACATCAACAATTATCAGATGAAGGGAAATTACTAATCATTCATTATCAAACGAAGGTTAGTGTAACTTATTAAATTATTTGTATAACCACAATATTGATCTGGTTTTTTACCCTTATTTTCAGTATATTTGTGCATGCATATGAAAATGATTAATTCATTTAATAACTTACATCATCCTATTTTCTTCTATGAATCTCAGGTTTTCTTTACATGCATGTACCAGTACATGAAAAAGTTGAAGCTGAACAGTGGAGATTAAAGCAAAATGCTCACATTGAAGTCTCAAAAATTAAGTTTAAGGGACCTTGTCAATATTTTAAGGAATTCATGTAATCAGTGGTAAGTCTCCAACTCATTAAACACAAGTTAACTTCATGATTAAATCAAATAGATCGATTGAAAAATGTAAGAGAAGATCGCCGGACAAAATAAAATACTGAAATAAACAAAGGGCAATAACTTCAGCAAAAATTGTTGAATTTAAAATTCTTTTCAAGGAAACACAACAACATATCATGATTATTTAGCCTACCAGGTTTCAAAGAAATCCGTCAAAACAATGTAGGAGGAGATCTCCGGACAAAAAACTAAATAATGAAATGAACAAAGGGCAATAACCTTTGGAAAAATTGTCGAATCAAAATTCTTTAAAGGGAGACACAACTTCAGTCCATGATTAAAATGTATACTAAGTTTCAAAGAGATCGGTCGAAAAATATAGGAGAAGATTGCCGGACAAACAAAAGTTTACGCTGGACGGACGGACAACCCCCATACCATAATACTTCCGTCAAAGACGGGCGTATAAAAAGGCTTAATAAGTGTAAAAATATAAATATAAACTGCCTCTTTGCGGTCTGCTCTACTCTACTTTTTGCACATGTACCTACGTTGGGTTGAATTTCGAATAAAGTGTAATAAGAATCACGATTGAAGGTTTAAAATTACAATAAGGCAGTTTGATAAAGTTTGGATGTAGGTTCATAGCTTTAGCAGCCTTATCTGCTTTCCCATTTCCACTTATTCCGACATTATCGGGTATCCATATGATTACAAGGTGGCAGAAAACTAAAATCCTGTTAAGACGAAGAGCAATGTTTTGAATTTGAAAACCATGAAGGCGGGAACAACATATACACTGTACAGCAGGCCTTTCCTTCCCCGAATCTGCAAGGGCGTCTTTCTAGTAAAAATGGCAAATCATCACAAAATTTGGCATGAACTAAGTGGTAATATTTGTGTGGCGAAGTCGGATTTTGTCGTACAAGTTTTATGGTTATATGCACCTTTGCATACCGTGACACAGTGTCACTTGGCTAGTTGGAATAGTGTTTAACCGTTAGATTCCATTTTGTAATACTGTGCACTTTTGGGGAAGCTCATATATGCCTGTATTTTGTTACAGATTACTTCGTACACTGTTTGTTGTCCTATTTCGTCGCCATGTTGGCGGAAGCGGTTCGATTATGTTAATTATGAGTTTATGTGATGGGTTACATGTGTGCAACGTACCGTAATGTTCCATGATTATTAAATTACATATTCCAAACCACAGAGGATTTTACAGCACTATATTTTTTATTTCTCACACGACATCCAGAAGTCAATTTCTTATAAAACAATATATTAGCATATACATAATTTACTTTAACACATAGTGGCTAATTTGGGAATACTGACTTGTATTTCATTGTGCATTTGTTTATGCATGTTAAGGGGAACGTCTCTTATCGTTCATTTATGCCCTACGAATTCCTTGAAACAGTAATTACTTAAAATTACTTTTTTTTCAAATAGCAATTCCATAGGTTCCTTTACAAATATAGTAGGGGAAAGGGCAATAACACAAGAGGATGTCGCCTCAACTCGCGTCGTGTTCTCTGTCAAATGTTGACAAACAGGCGACACCCAGTTATGTTCGCTCCTACTACCCCAGGTTCATTGTGCCAATGGCATGGAGTGAAAAGATGACCATACATAGATAGGTCACCTATTCCGGGTTCGTGGAATCTCCTGTTTAGAGACTATTTTCGTCTACTGTATAAAATCTGGTAGTTTTGGGGTGCTCGCTCTCTGTACTTCTAGTCGGCAGCCGACGTTGTTAGGCCTTTCTACAGGTGAGGTTAGCCTCCATATTTACCGTCCTGTCGGCAGGATGTTCAATTTTAGTTAGAGCCTCACTTTATTCCATCCCGACAGCAGGGTGTACAGTCTATCCCTAGTTTCTCACTTATTCCGTCCTGACAGCAGGATGTTCTGACTTTACATTCACTTAGGATTCCTGTAGTTTAATTAGTTGTCAGGGAATGGGGTTTTGGCGAAATTATGTAGGGAGTTGTTAGATATTTTTATAGCAGTCCGGGTGGTCTTACGCATACACGTCTCACATTTATACAACATTTAGGCAATTTGATAGTATGAATTAACAGTAAACGTTAGGGTTCATTTTGACCCGTTTCTTTATATTGTTCATCTATAGACTATGACTACAGGACTGCATATTATTTCATTGTAAATATCATCATTGTTTATATATGTATAAACTTGTTGTACTCTATCTACTTTNATTCCGGGTTCGTGGAATCTCCTGTTTAGAGACTATTTTCGTCTACTGTATAAAATCTGGTAGTTTTGGGGTGCTCGCTCTCTGTACTTCTAGTCGGCAGCCGACGTTGTTAGGCCTTTCTACAGGTGAGGTTAGCCTCCATATTTACCGTCCTGTCGGCAGGATGTTCAATTTTAGTTAGAGCCTCACTTTATTCCATCCCGACAGCAGGGTGTACAGTCTATCCCTAGTTTCTCACTTATTCCGTCCTGACAGCAGGATGTTCTGACTTTACATTCACTTAGGATTCCTGTAGTTTAATTAGTTGTCAGGGAATGGGGTTTTGGCGAAATTATGTAGGGAGGTGTTAGATATTTTTATAGCAGTCCGGGTGGTCTTACGCATACACGTCTCACATTTATACAACATTTAGGCAATTTGATAGTATGAATTAACAGTAAACGTTAGGGTTCATTTTGACCCGTTTCTTTATATTGTTCATCTATAGACTATGACTACAGGACTGCATATTATTTCATTGTAAATATCATCATTGTTTATATATGTATAAACTTGTTGTACTCTATCTACTTTTGGTCATCTTTTCACTCCATGCCATTGGCACAATGAACCTGGGGTAGTAGGAGCGAACATAACTGGGTGTCGCCTGTTTGTCAACATTTGACAGAGAACACGACGCGAGTTGAGGCGACATCCTCTTGTGTTATTGCCCTTTCCCCTACTATATTTGTAAAGGAACCTATGGAATTGCTATTTGAAAAAAAAGTAATTTTAAGTAATTACTGTTTCAAGGAATTCGTAGGGCATAAATGAACGATAAGAGACGTTCCCCTTAACATGCATAAACAAATGCACAATGAAATACAAGTCAGTATTCCCAAATTAGCCACTATGTGTTAAAGTAAATTATGTATATGCTAATATATTGTTTTATAAGAAATTGACTTCTGGATGTCGTGTGAGAAATAAAAAATATAGTGCTGTAAAATCCTCTGTGGTTTGGAATATGTAATTTAATAATCATGGAACATTACGGTACGTTGCACACATCTAACCCATCACATAAACTCATGCAAGAGCGACTGTCATTCTATGTGCTCTAATGCCTTTTTAATTGGTTTAGCGAGATTGCCAATGCCTTCAATGTTTCAGAACTCTTCTCTCTCAATTAGGGGTGAAGTAAGCAGTGTTGGCCTCAAGGTAACAATTTTAGCTGCAGGTGGAGATAATAGACCTGCTGTATCCCCTTGCACTATATTGTAAGCCCCTGTAGAATCAAGGGTGGTTTCTTCGTTGTCCTTTGTTTAGGGAACAAACTAAAAAATCAATAAAAAAGACCTGCGGTAGCTCACTCCTTGTCGTGCTGGTTCCCTGTATAATAGGGTTTCTTCTTCTGTGTCTTATGCTGGGAGACATGGATAAGACCAAAACTGATTCGTTACCCCCTTTGCAAAACCTGGGATCTATTTTCGTTTCCGGTTTACTTTCTTTAGTTTTAGGGAAAGCATAATATTGTTTTGTTTTTGTATCGTTTCACGGCCCGTCGAAAATAAGTCATTGGAAGGATCTTTATCAGATTTACAAAAGATGATCTTTTATTTTCTTTGCTCATAAATTTCCTTACATGTACTATCACCCAGTTCCATGCAGGTTTCTAAACTGGCATCTTATACATTAAGTTACCGTCATTATGTCACTATGGCAAATGTTACTGTAAATGCATAGCTATATGCAAAATGCTAAAATTTGTAATTTTTACATTATTAATGCACAGTCAAGGAGAAATAAATTCTCGTAAGGGCCAGAGATATTTTTTAATTAAGTGAACATTCGTAAAAAATTTGGAAAGACCCTTTGAATACTTTCTGTGAAAGAATGCTGACAAAATTCCAAGATGGCCACCTGTCAGCCATTTTGTTTTTTCAATCAGATTCAAAAGTAAACATGCACAACAAAGGACCAATGATAACCTTTTCATTACTTTTGAGAAAGATCCTTGCAGAACTTTCTGAAAATTAAAGGTAGCAAATCTTAACTATCAAAACCAAAGATGGCCATTTGTCGGCCATTTTGTTTTTGCGATCGGTCTCAAAAGTAAATATGCACAGCTACAAACCAAGGAGTACTTACATATGGAATTTGAGAAAGATCCCCCTAGTGCTTTCTACGAAATAGCGAAAACAAACCTTAACTGTCATAATCAAAGACCGCCTGTCGGTCATTTGTTAATTTGATCAGACTCAATAGTTAACATGCACAATAAAGGACACAGAGAAACCCACATGTAAAATTTCAGAATGATCCCTCCAGTTTTTTTCTGAGAAATAGCAATAACAAACCCTACCTGTAAAAATCCAAGATGTCCGCCTATGGGCCTTTTGTAAAATTCGATATTTTTTCGTAAGTAAATATGCACCACTTAGTACAGTACTAAGGGGAGCTTCCATATAAAGTTTCCCTTCAGTCCTTTTTGAGAAATAGCGATAACTAGAATCACATATGAACGAACGTCGGACGGACGGACAACAGACGCAGGACGAAATAAATAGCCGAACATCTGATGAAGATTGACAAAAATAGACATTTACAAAAATGAAAACATTAAACTAGAAATAACAAAGATTTAAATGTGTACAAATGTAAAAATACATCAACAGAGAATATTATAATTATTATACTATTCTTAACGGCCCATCAACACATAAGAGGACATCAGGGCCAATACAGTAGAAAAAAACTGTTAAAGGAAAAACATCAAACAAACGAAAAGGTAAAAGACAAACGTCAATTTGAATACATTGTAAAAGTGGCTATGATTTAGTTATATCTTTCTGAACTGACCGACAGTTTTTAGATAGTTTAGAATTGTAAAGATACTGACTGTTTCTAAAAGTGATTCGAGATCTGTTATTTTATCATAAAAAAAATCTCTTGTTGGCTGAATGTCAATGCAATCAGTGTTTCACTGTAAATGGTTCGTGACATGCTATACATTGAGGAGTCTTCGTTTTTCAATAAATAAGAATGGGTTGTACGACTTAGTTATAAACTAAATAAGATTTTAAAAGAAAGATCGATTCAGTGTAAATAATCATTTATTGATTGCACAAAACATTATCAAATAAACCTTTCAGACGTTTTTGTTTGAAATCAGCGCATTGATGATAAATTAATTGAATGTAAATAGCTGATCACATGCATGTCAATAAGGTTAGTTTTCTTTCTGTAAAACTATCTGTGTGACGTAGATATCGCCTATGCGCAGTGGCAAGAGGACAACTTCCTCTATGCGGTCTGCTCTCTTTGTAGCACATGAATTTACGCTAGGTTGAATTGCAAGTTGTTTTGTTCCGACTCTTTCTTTTTCCAAATCGTTTTGATAAAATTCGCTATTGAAGGTTAAAAATCACAATAAGGAAGTTAAATATCTTTTTGGATAAAGGTCACGAGATGCTTTAGCAGCCCTATCAACTGTTTATCAAAAATACTACATCACAGAGTGTGTCGTTATACCCTGCAGAATTGGGGATTTGCTCTTGTGTCCTCTACTTGGGGTCCACAAAATAAATCTGCTGCACCAATTGCAATAGTTGAGATCTTTATATAACGACACACTCTGTGATGTAGTATTTTTGATAAAAACGTCAAAGATCGGTCATTTTTGTTTGTTTGCATTCATGTGAACGTTTAATCTTACGCTGTTCTGTCAACACTTATCTCAATTAACAAAGCTTTCCGGGGATTTACCAACAGTTGAACATATTTATGATCAAGTGTATCTTAATGTAGCTTTGTACGTAACGGTTTATCTTCATTCTGTCGTTAATGCGCTGTATTGGGTCTTGGCATCGACAAGATTTGTCCTTTTTTCGCATTCCTCCCCATCCTTTTACAACATGCTGTTAGAACTGTTGAAGTGATTTGCAACTTCAACCATAGCCTTCATTCACCCCTGCAGCCTGCAGGTCGGATATCTACCCACTGCATGTATCGTAAGAAGCGACTAATGTGGGATCCCTTTCAGAATTGGGGATAAGCATTGTGCCCTCTATTTGGGGACACAATGCGATCAAAAGTAATCTGCTGCGCCCATTGCAATAGTTGGGATCTTAATGTTTCTCAATTCTAACTATCTTTTTATTTCCTATCGCCCTGCTTGGCAATACCTCACTTTTGGCTTCAACGTTGAACGTTGACCCAGATGAGGAAGGCAATGGGTTCTGTCCCTAGGTAAGACATACAAAAGTCCTTGAAAAAGTAGTTGCTATTCCATGCTTAACGTTCAGCATTTAGGGGAATGGCAACAACTGGTTCACCCATTGTCAGTATAATGTGACCGGGCGGAATGCTGTGCTGGGTGTCTTCGGTATGTTATTTCAGTGAGGTAGCAGTCCCTAAAATCGGCATCAGATTCGCGCTATTACTAGGAGGCAGGTACAACAATATACCCTTACTCCAGCACACATACACGCATACACAATACACATGGAGACACGTCCTACAATGAACTTAGCTGTTGATAGGACGTTACACTCTATAAATCTTAACCAACCTTGCCATTGCTCCTTATTCATTTCCCGTTATCAAGCCTAACGACATTGTTGCTGAATAGAAAATTGGAAGGCACATAAGCTACGTACTCAATTCAGATACTCGCTCATCCACCTGCTTTCATCCCTTTAATGTCATACCTTGACACAGACATAAAGATGCATTGACCTTTCTTATTAATTGAGAAGCGTTGACCAGCGTCAATGCATAGCATGTCACGAATCATTTACAGTGAAAATCGTTCTATTAGATTGCATTAACCTTCAGTCAACAAGAGAAAATTTGTATTATAATATAACATATCTCAAATCACTTTTCGAAACAATCAGTATCTCGACAATTCCTTTAACATGTTGTATCTACTTGTATTGGCATTAATGGCCACTTTTGTGTTGATTGGCCGTTAAGAATAAAAAAAACCGCAGAAGGATCTTTTTGAACAGGGAGCAAGTCTTCAATTTATGATAATACGGTAGATAGGGTTGATATTTAAAATATGCTATATATTGCTAAAATATAGCAGAAACGAACGTTGAAATATATTTTGTAAAAAAAATTGCTGATTCATTTCCGTATTTTTTGGATCGTAGAAGTACTAAAATATATGAGTTAAAGATGACCGGACACTGAAAATGGTCAATAAATATCAATGAGTACGTTAGTCTGGCAAATTTAATACACCTGGATGTCAGACCTACAATATCATCCGATTCCTCAAAATTCATGTTATTTCGCAATCTGGCGCTGTATGGCCTGTTTTTCCTCTCGCCTTATCTTTCTATTATGGCTGCTTAAGTAGTTAAACTTGTGAAGTCACAGAGAAAAGCGTCCCGGACATTCAGCAAAAGTGGATGTTAAAAAGTAGCAGATGCATACACGATACACGACAATAACTGACGAAGTTTATGCAGTGTTCAACATTTCTTTTTTAATCACAAAAAATAACATATTCAGACCTATAAGTGAAGCAAAAACTCAAAAAGAAACTTGTTGATATATTTCACTTTTATTTCAGGTTTCCATCCTAAATTACAAGATTAAGATCTTTAGGGCGTGTTATGTGAAGACTGTCTTTTTGGTTAAGAACAATGTACAAACAGGCGCAAATAGTCTGGGTTCACCACCATATTGCGTTAACGTCTGTTGTTTGACCAGTTATTCCAACTCGTCAATCTATACAAGAAGGAAGGGGAACTCACAAACAGAATCTCGCAGGGCTGTGCAATCAAAATTCCAAAAACGGTTAGCGCCACTCAAAGCTGTTCTTATGCAGTCTCCATCGCCGTCTACGTTGATATCGAAACCTGTCTGAGGAATAGGGTCGAAAAGGGAGTCGTCATTCCAATAAATTGTTCCATTTGGTTGCTTTATCGCACCAATCCACCAGCCAGCACCTAGGAATATTTACTTCTGGTTTAATCATAATTACTCGGTAGTGTTTAACCAAAACTAAACTAAAATCACGAGATGAAGTACCGATTACAAGTCAACTTATTCGAGGTTGAAGCAAATTGATAAGTTATTCAAAAGAAAGAAACATCTCCAAGCAGTGTGTTGAAGTTCAGATGTTACATGTTTTAAATTTTGATACGAAAGCTTTTTTTATTTTGTCTCTGCTCAAAAATCCATATCCAAATAGCGGGTCATTTTGAATTGAAGCATAACAAGCCAAAAACACGTTACACACATCAAAACGAAAGAAAATGTTCATATTGGTGAAATGTAATTGTCAAAATAGCATGAGTATTTCTCTTATATATGTTATAGGTATTACAGTTAAAAACAACAACAACTTACGTTACATTTTATAATTTTATAAGTAAGTACAATATGCAAATGCCTTATCCTGATCAATAGACAAATCATACACCATTCCATTTCACATATACCTACAAAATACCGAATTTCATTATGGAGCAAATCTTTACAGCGAATAATGTCGTAAGAGGCAGTGTCTGAAGTTAAGGTAATTCAATTTTCTATAGGGAAAACAATATGAAGTTTGCGAGTTATAATTATGATGAGTACATGTTTAACGGTCAATCAACACAGGAATGGTCATGTTGTTCAATTATCTTTAAGGAAATATTATGAAGGTTGCGTGTTATAATGAAATACATGCTAAACGGCTAATCATCACAGAAAGGGTCATGCTATTCAATTTTCTATAAGAAAGTATTATGAAGTTTGCGTGTTATCATTATAATGATTGCATGCTTTATGGCCAATCAACACAGGAAGGGTCATTAAGGCAAACAACTGGTCGATGAAAACAAATGTAAAATGAAAACGACGTCAAACACATATAAAAATAAAAAGCAAGCGTCAACTTGAATGTTAAAAGTGACTCTTGTCTTTCAGAACAAAAAGCAAACCAAAAGCGTTCAGATTGTTTAAATTGAAAAGATAGTTACTGTTTCAAAAAGAGACACGTTACGTTTTAGATAGACATTTTTCTCGAGTAGACTAAAGATCAACGCAATCAAGTGCTTTACTGTCAGGGTCCATGGCATGCTATGCCTTGAGGTTCGTCTTTACGTTTAAATAAAAAACAATGGGTAATGTATGAATGACTCATCCGGCGATGGGCAAAGACAACCTCGTCTCAGCACATTTCACTGTAGCTAGGATACCATTCACCAATTGCAGTTTTTATAGGGTGACATTTGTTGTCTACGCATTGATTCCACTGTGTTCTGATAAACTTTGTTATAAGTGGTTTTATATCAGTTCGCCTACGGAATCTTCAGCAGAAATATATATTCTATTAACGTTACCCTTTGAATTGTGGGTCTGAAAGATACCTTAACCAATCACTTTCGAAATTTACGATTTTTTACCTTTACTTGTGCGAAGAGTTGCGTATTTGTCATTCGTTTTCATTATGACAAGATCCCCTCCCCTCAATTTGCAATCGTCACGTGCATCGGAGTAAGTCAGGGTTTTTGAATTGTGCCAAATACACATCTTGCCCTCCAAGTAGGTCATTATTGTGTAGAAACATGATACTGGAAAAGAAAATATAAAGGTTTAAACAAAATACTTGTATAGAAGAAATTATATTTAAAAAATAATATATTGCATTTCCACTTTTGACGGGTGTAATCCACAAGCATAAATATTGACCATTGGCACATTTACAGTCTTTTATTTTTAGCACAACGCACTGAAGACAACGTTGTGGACTTAATATTTTTATTACTACTACGCATTGTTGCTGCGGCAGTCGGGGTCCATACCTCGAGTGGGCCCTCTTTGTAAGATCTCTCTTAAACTTAACAGATATCCTTTTTTAACACAGTTATTGAACAAGACAGCACATCTACATGCGCACAGTTTATATAAAGTTACAGCATCAAACGCATAGTTCTAAAGCACACCACGTGCTGTACCCAGGACATCCCTGGTCACACATTCTAGAACCTCAACTCCCGTCTCTCCGTCTATATAGACTCTTAACTACCACATAGATACCACATATTATACATAAGTAATGAGGCACGTACAGCAATTTTATTTAACTTCTAAGCTAGCATTCCCCTTCCAAAACAACAATACTAGAAGTACAACATGGTAATGGCAGTTACCACTGTCTGTTTTGGGGAGTTCACACTCCCGTCCCTATCTCTGTCATGCATGACTGACCTCAAATTCAGATTCTGCTCAAACTCAATATCTTGTTCCGGTGATTTTTTTTCTTTTTTTTCTGTATGATTTAATTTTATGAAAAAAATTGGAGAGATAAAAGCTGAATTCCGTTTTTAATATTTACACTTGACGTTTTGGATGTCACATGATTTGAGCGAGTTGCATATAAATTGTTTGAGCACAGAATCTATTCTTGAGCATAAGATGGGTTTCATGAATACGGGCACATGTCGCCACTAAATGGATAACCCTATCTTCTATTCTACAGTCCTCCGTCAATCAATGCACGGTGTTAACCAAATAGTAAGATTTGACCTCGAATGTACTTTTGACCAAAGTGCTGCTCTCTATTGATACCCGCTGTTTTACATGTTAGAAGATGATTCCATTCTTTATCATTAATGACCTAATCTTTAGCTTATTTTTTTACAACAGTTCCTGTGTTTACTTAGTATGTGTTTTAGGGTTACATGCAGGACACACATTTTATCGATGAAAGACTAAATATTACCCTATAATTAACGAAACAATGTGTAATTGGACAAAAACATGGTACTTTAATCAGTAGGAATCACCGAATCACTGCCCAAAACTATAACAACACATTAGAAAACTATTTTCCACGCCTGTCTTTTAAACTTAGAAATTATTCATTCTACTGTTAAACACCGCCGCCTTGTTCACCCAGCATCAGGATCTTTCACACATATTGACCTAACATTGTGCCATCCCTCCTTACTTTTGGACTTAAACTGGTCCGTGAGTGATGATCTTTATGGAAGTGATCATTTCCCAATCTTTCTTGGGATTATTGGNCACATTTTATCGATGAAAGACTTAATATTACCCTATAATTAACGAAACAATGTGTAATTGGACAAAAACATGTTACTTTAATCAGTTAGAATCACCGAATCACTGGCCAAAACTATATCAATACATTAGAAAACTATTATCCACGCCTGTCTTTTAAACTTAGAAATTATTCATTCTACTGTCAAACACCGCCGCCTTGTTCACCCAGCATCAGGATCTTTCACACATATTGACCTAACATTTAGCAATCCCTCCTTACTTTTGGACTTTAACTGGTCCGTGAGTGATGCTCTTTATGGAAGTGACCATTTCCCAATCTTTCTTGGGATTATTGGTTCTCCTATCGATGCCATCACTGCACGCTGGAAATTCCACAAAGCAGATTGGAATCTTTTTAAAACCCAGAACCAGTTTAAATAAAGACAAATTAGAAAACATTGATAATGCTTTTATTGATAATGCTATTAAAACATTTACCGAAGAGCTTTTGAAAAATGCCGAACAAAGTATTCCAAGATCTTCGATAAAATCCAAACCCTCTAAGTTCTCGATTAATGAAGAATGTGTTAAAGCCATTTCAAGTAGAAAAACTGCTCTGAGAAAGTTTAAAAATTGCCCTACCAACCAAAACTTTAATACATTTAAAATTCACCTCGCCGTTTAATAAAGGAACCCAAACGAAACACTTGGCGAGAATATGCCAGCCTTATTTTAGTGCATGCGATCAACCATGCAAACACTTTATGATTGAATGTGCTGATCTAAAACAAATACGTGACAGATTTTATGATGTACCTTCTATGAAAAGATTATTCGATACAGTTTCTGTGCAATTACTATATGACTATTTACACTCTATTGATCTTTACAATAAAATATGATATATTGTGCAGCCAATTTGTTCGATATTACTGTATTTCTTTAATCCTTTACATATTTTAAGCTATTAAATTTTGGTTTGATGTGTTTATTTTCGTGAATGTCTCTTTTTACAGTGTTGTTGGCCCCAAAATGACTCACATTGTCGATGGGCCGTTAAACAATACAAAAACAAACAAAACAAAAGCCTATAAAAAGAGTAATAATAAAAGGGGTTATTGTTTAAAACAAGTCGATGGGCCGTTAAACATACAAAAACAAACAAAACAAAAGCCTATAAAAAGAGTAATAATAAAAGGGGTTATTGTTTAAAACAAACTACTGTTCAGCGGGACAAGATTCCTTAATGAAAAAGAAAAAAATCAACAAATTTTGATTGATAAAGACTATTTTCTACTATACATTTTAATAGTTTGTCCCTGTAAAACATGTACTTGGATCTTTTAAGCAAAGATGTTTTTTGGTTAAATAACATACTTGGATTCTGCTGGAGATATATCATTCCTTGCGAACTTGAAAATAGAAATGGATCCGAATTTAATTCCTTCGTGAGGTAGCACCTTGTCTGGTTCAGATGGATATAAATTGCCGCACACTCAGCAGTATGTAAACAGAGTCCCAAGCAGGATATTGTATCAGGAGCATAAACATCCGCCAGTGCAGTTCTAGAATCTAGCCTATTATCAACAGTCCGTATACGGATAAATGATGCAGTAATGCTGAATGCTACAAAAGAAAGAAAATTTCTTATTGCTTATGTCATATAGTACCACCTAATTTATAGGCTAGCAACAAATAGACAGGAATACAAAGAAAATCGTTGACCTGAAGAAAACAAGGATATAGCTATTGTCGCGCGAGGACTAGTACTCAGGGAGACACACACAAAAGGCATCCCTGCAGGTCGGGGATTGAGTAAGAACAAATCTGCTGTTGCCGACCGCGTGATCGTAAGAGGTGACTAGAGTAGGAACCACGTAATGGGGAAGCTTGGTTTGGTTTTATTTCGTTTAACGTATTAACAGCTGAGGTAATTAATTTTAGACGTACCTCTAGATGTGTAATCATGCATGTGTGCAGGACACAGGGTATGTTGGTGTACTTGCCCCCTTGTGATAGCGCATATCTGATGCCGACTTTATAGTGCTATCTCACATTATACTGATAACAGGTGAACCTGTTGTTGTTATTATCAAATGAGGTGCTAGGAAATAAAAGGTAGTTAAAGTAGAGAGAATTATAAAGATCTTGCAATTTGGGCAGCACATTTATTTTGCTTGCTTTCATAACAGAACTGAGATTCACTTTTGTGACCCACTCATAGAGGGCGACCTTAGAAAATTTGCTGCAACAATTCCAATATTTGGGATCTTTATATTTCGTAGCGCCTTGCTTTACACAACCCTGCAGGTCGGGGATCACGAAAAGAATACACCTGCTGTTACCCGCTCATGTATCGTAAGAGGCGACTAATGTTAGAACCCCCTGCAGAACTAAGGGATTTGTTTTGATTTTTTTTGTCTATTTAGGGAGCACAAAAGAAACCAAAATAAATCTGCTGCACCCAATGCAGTATCCTGATCCTTCTTTCTACTTCCAAGTACCTTGTACCAAGTATTTTCTAGCGCCTTCATTGGCAATACCTCACTTTTGGTTTTGATGTTAAGCGTGCGCCCAAGTGAGCAATGGGTTCTGTCCTTAGGCCGGGAATGGCAACATCTGGTT
>NW_018406963.1:501398-574559 GCF_002113885.1 Mizuhopecten yessoensis | reverse complement strand
TGTTCCCTGCTTAACGTTCAGCATTAAGGAATATGACAACAACTAGCTCACCTGTACTCAGTATGTTGTGACTGGGAAGAATGCAGTGCTTCAATAGGAAAACACTGTAAGGTCGACATCAGATCCGCGCTATCACCAGGAGATAAATACATAATAAAACCATACCAAACCAACGGACCAGAGTTGTTTCTTATGAAATAAGGTCGGACTAGCTATTATATATTGCTTTCAGGCGAGCATTGACAAAGCTTTACAAGGCCTGCATAAATAGTTGCATGTCCGAAAATGTTAGACAAACCAGTTGTTCCGCATACACAAACACGCCCCTGCTAATTTAAGTACGTACTCATTGTGTATAATGTAGTGTACATATAGTGTAAGCGGCATGATGTTGTAATAACCTCCTTGTGATAGCGCAGATCTACAAACCCTATGCAAGTGCTACGCTCACAGTGGACCAGTAAACGTACAATGTTCTGTACATGTTAACGTTAGAAACAGTAGCTACAGAGTCGACATACTTTCTGTTTCAGGTTGTGTCTCTCGAGGCACCCGTCCTCATTTGCCCCTGGCTGTTTGGAGGACATTAAACCCTTAAAACGTACATACATTCAATTTGTATGTCCTTAGTTTGTGTCGGCTGTTTGGAGGACTTTAAACCCTTAAAACGTACAGTCAATTTGTATGTCCTTAGTTTGAGTCGGTCATGGGAACAGAAACCTCAATTTTCTTCGATAAAGCGAACACGTTAGGCGTTTACACAAATGTTAAATTCTTCTCTGGACTTTTTCAATATAACACTTCTTAACAATTGATATTAGATATAACAACTGAAGTAACATATATTTAGTTAGGGAAATGATTTCCCAAGTATGGCCATACATCTGATAAAACAGGTTAAATTGAATTAAATTCAATACTCACCGATTGTAGATCGCAAAACCTTTATCAATATTATCCAGTATATGTAATGCATAGTGTACATAAAACCCTTCTTGGAACACCTTGTTTTCACGTCCGTATATTTGGAATAAATGCGTGTTAATGCTTAGGAACATTGTACATTAACACTTTTTGGAAACACATTTCTTTCACGTCCGCATAGTTGGAATGCCACTTCATAAATAAAGTATATCCCCACCGTTTTGTTTATTTCTAAAATCAGTCAGCCTGGGTTTTAATTGGTCTAAACAGTGTTCATTACATATGCATCGTTTTTTTCATTCTTGATTGGCTAAGGGTGAACAGAAAAGTAATTTCAGGGCGGCTTCCTGATTGGCACTTGTTAATACCGTTTTAAAACACGTTGACAATGATCTATTCGTTAAGTGCGATATTGTACATGACTTAAAAACCCATTTCATTTCATCAGCCAGCCTTAAGGTTCGAGAGATAATTGTTAAATAACAAACCTACATGTAACTTGTCTCATTGATCGCATTAAAAAGGTTTGCACCACAGTAGACATGAACATTTAGTATAACGGGTGGTGCATCATTCGACCGCATCCAAAAATATAATTAGTGAGAATGTCAAATATTCATAAACAAACCAAATCTGCATCCCACAGCTGTTAATTGGCCCTAATTACCTATTCTATGTTGATGGGTTGGTTGAGTTGGAGTCAACAGCCAGGATCATACGAGGACGGATGTTTACACCGCCTGAATAAGTTAATAGAAAAGTAATCATACATGAGAGATAGGAATCGAAAAAGATCCAAAGTGTTGCTAATAAAGGCAGCATATCAATTTTGATATTTCCCTTTGAATCCCCCCGTCGAAATTCCCTTCCTTCATGCGTACTGACATATTATGTTCTTTCATTGTGCAAAGTTACAACCAACGATTAAAGAGAAGGTGTGCTTTCAATGGCCATACTTGCAGGAAAAACGTTTCAATAGTATATTCCCTTTCTTTTATGCACACCTTCACATCTAGGCACCCGTCCTTATATGACCCTAGCTTTTACGAGGACGTTAAACCAAAAACAAAACCGAAAGGAAATAAAAGCGCTGCATGTTATCGCAGGAGGCGACGTATGTGTGTTACCCTGCAGAGTCGAGATTTCTTTCGAGGCTTCTGCTCGAAGGACAATGTTTAAATGGGATCTATATCTTTCTACTCTTTTCTTTTGTGGTTTCCAAAGAAACAATTATTATGCAGGGTTCGCACGGGCCTTACCATTACAGTATGGCATTGAATTTCACTCGGGGTCTTAAAAAAAGCCTTGAATACTAGTCTGTGGCCTAGACAATTCCTTGAAAGGAAGAGGGTCTACAAAACCCTTTTTTGGGCCCCTGTATATTCGGATTTTCACCTCCTTATTTTGTTCAAAGATGTCCTATTATATGACATGCGGAAAAATTAAGCACCAGGCGTTCGAAAACTCAAAACAAGCATCGACGTTGGTGTTTGCTGCTTCTAGTCTATCTAGCACATTCGAGGAAGATTTCAAAAAGATACGTTATACCTTGTCGCGCTTAAGTTTGTTTTATTAGTTACAGGAATGGTGTGATATGTCACTAAGCTGACGGTTCCTGCAAGTAGGGCGTAAGAATTTTACCTGCTGTCCCCATTGCATGATCGGAAGAGGAGAATAAATTAATTTGTGATCTTATCTTTTCTATTCTTTCTTAACAACTTTCTTCCTAATGTCTCCCTTGAAAATGCCTAACTTTTGGTTAGCAGCAGTTTAGGAGTGGGACGACTGGTTCGCCCGTTGTCAGTATAATGTGACCGGGTGGGGTGTCCTGCTGGGTGTTTTCGGCAGTATGTTTCAGTGAAGTAGCACTATTAAGTCGGCATCAGTTCCGCGCTATGACAAGGAGACAAACACGAACATATCGAAGCCTCCCAAAACACACACGCATACATCTTGTACACAGGGAAGATCGTCTTTAAATGACCATAGCTGTTGATAGAACGTTAAACAATACTGAACCAAATCTAATTGCTAGTCCAACCTTATTTCACAAGAAACAACTCTGGTCCGTTGGGTTGGTATGTATATATTATGAATTTACCTCCTGGTGATAGCGATGGGGACCTTATAGTGATTTCTTACTGAAAAAACATGCCGAAGGCACCCAGCACATCATTCTTCCCGGTCACAACATACTGGTTGAGCCAGTTGTTGTCATATTCCTTAATGCTGAACGTTAAGCAGGGAACAACACACCCGATAAACAATACCAAACCAAACCAAACCAAACCAGTAGGAGATACAATGCTCACTTTTTTGACGGTATTGTATGGTTTGGTTTTATTTTGTTTAACGTTCCATTAACAGCTAAGGTAATTTAAGGACGTGTGTCAATGTGTGTTTTGTAAGCGTGCATGCGTACAGGAGACGGGGTATGTTGTGAAGTTGCTTCCTTGTAATAGCGCGGATCTGATGCCGACTTTATAGGCTATCTCACTAAAAAGTATATCCCGGCTCGGGGACAGAACCCATGACCTGGCTCACCTTGGACATGCATGAATTTGAATGTAAAATGAGAACTAAATCCATCCCTTAATAATAAATGTAAGCACATTCTTTAATAATATCATTTTGGTGGTAAAAATGAAATGGAATAAATGAAAGATATTAAACCTACCTATTAGATATTTGTATCTCAGTAAAACACATAAACTACTGGGAAACTAGAACTTCTAATCATGTCACCAGGAGAGCAAAGCTAAGGAGAAAAAGAAAGAAGCAGTGTTTTGAATATAATCTTGCTATAAATATAATTGCTACGAGAAAGCACTGCGATCACACCAAGAGATGTGTTTGTTTGTTTGATTTTGTTTAACGTCCTATTAACAGCTAAGGTCATTTAAGGACGGCCTCCCCTGTGTGCAAGCACATGCATGCGTGTAGTGTATGTGTGTGTATTTTGGTTTAATAAAACTATTTATGACCATGCATTGTTGTACTTGTACGAAGGATAAGTTTATTTGTAGCAGTATCCTGTTCTCTCTCAGGCTGCCTTTAGTTGCAAAAGCAGGCCTTGGAAATTTAGTTTAGGCCTTTAATTTGTTGACAATAATCTGTATGAACCCTGTTCTCGGAGGAATTTCAACTAAATGTTTTCTTTACAATCCTGTGTGTTTTTCAAGCTTGATACAGGAAAAATTTCAAACTTCATTGTGTAAAAATCAATGTGTTGAATAATGTTTTCATATTAGGTACATCATAATATTAGTCTCAAATCTGAAATCGAAACATTCGATCAATATGTGTAGCACAGTGATATGTTCGTTACATTAGTGTTACAAGAGCTGATCATCTCGCTGAAACAAGTCCGCATGAGTATGCGAAGTCGTTAAAGGATTACCTCTTTTCTTAGGTCTTCTCATAGATGTTTGAACCCGCAGAGGGTTGAATTGCGATGACTGGTTTACCTGTTGTCCGTTTAATGTGACCGGGGGGAGTGTTGTGCTTTTAGGATGGCATTTCAGTGAGATCGCACAATTAATTCGGCATAAGTTTGGTTTTATAAAGATGTGCCTGAAAACTTATCCGGAGGTCGAGTACAAACTAATATGGCAAAAAAGGAAAACCCAACAATTGTCCATAAAGGACCGTAGACAATATAATAAGATATCTCACTGACATGTACCACTTATACATAACGATCGTTAGACTGCTAAATAGTATATATAAAGGTGCAACAGGCAGACACAATATGCCTTGTTGAATGTCACATAATTTAATCTATTTCAAAGTCACCTTTTGTATCCAAATTGATGGTTCGTGCAAATGCATACAAAACACGTATGCATCTGAACTACGCCAGTGAGTTTATATGCTAATCAGTATTCGCACGTGACCTCGCACAATTATCAACTGTTACTGTCGGTGTTGATCATTGAAGTAAATGTAAATGTACTAATCTTCATTTGCTGTGATATTCTGTCGTTGATATGGGTCTGTTATCAGACATCTGGACGATTCGGAATTACATCATTGTAACATTAACACCGATAGTTTTACTGCCATTGATTCTCCTATCCGATAGACAGGTACGTTATCGTAGCCAGGGCTTTATTATACAATAACATATGTTATGAGAAATGAGTAGATAATTGATTCGTTATATAATCTTTCCAGCAGTTAACGCAATACGCCAATGAAGTCTTACCATTTTGAAATATTGTTAAAAGGATGTGGTTTTGTTTTGTTATTAGTTCACCTGACCGCGGGTCATGGTGACCTATTGCAATCCGTCTTCGTCCATTGTCTTGCGTTAACATTTTACATTTTCGACTTCTCAAATACTCCTCTGCCAAATTTATTATAACTTGGCACAAGTGATCATCATGGCATGTGGTTAATTTTTGCTCTAATGGAGGGGCTATTGGTCTAAGGGGTCGCAATAGGGGCAAAAATAGAAAAAATATTTTTCTCAAGAACCAAAAGTGCAACAAGTTTGTTGTTTTCATACATGAGGCATTGGGAATGTTTATTCAAGTTTGTTCAAATCAAGTCTCTAGAGCTATAGAAGGGGCCACATTGCAGGCTTTCTATTGGCCGAAATTTAGATTTAGTCAGATTGTATTGAAAATTGGTTGGTTGTCATGGTAACCGAGTGGTGACCTCTGTTTGGTCATAAGTAAGATATACAATTGAGCTTAAATTTGGTATGGTTGGTATTTGGCTAATGGAAACTTGATGGCAATCATTTTGATAGGATCATTTGCCATTGCAACCAAAGTTTTGAGGTCTTTAGGGCCTTAAAAGGGACAACAATAGAAAAAGGTGGGCAATTTAAATAAAATCTTCTTCTCAAGACAACATGTCTTTTGTATTGCATGCCTGATGCCTTACGGATGTTTATTACAATTTTTTTTGTTCAAATCAAGACCATGGGGCCATGGAGGAAACCACATTGCAGGCTTTTGATTGGTCAAATTTAAATGTTCTTGGATTTAAGTGAAAATTCATATGATTGATCTTTTAGGGTAAGGTTTGCGCTCTGCCTGGATTTTTATCATTATAATAATGTAATAATGTGTTATATTTGTTTGTTCATTGGGGATACCTCTATCATTTCACGGCTTTTTAAACAAAAACACCCGTCCCGTTTTTTTGAAAGAACAGCTAAAAATTTAGATTTTTGGTTGTTTTATCACAATGTATTTTTAAACTTTTTTTAATGAAAAATTTATGCAAGTGTCAAAACTATTTTTTTTTAAAGAAAACATGTTCAAATTATTATGATCTAAACATTATCTTTAAAATTGGTAGGTTGTCTTCTTTCTAGACAGAAAAGTTCATTTCTTAGAATACTAGTATGTTTCATCCAACTGTAATGCCATGGCCAAATTCGTATTTTTTTTTTTTTTTATATAATTGGTGCAAATTGAAATGTAAATCAATTAAGAATATTGACAGTGAAAAATAACCAGCCATACGCCGTTTTATGTACATTTGGGAGGAAATTCACAGTTGTGATGATATAGACTTATTTTATTAAATCTTTCAACCAAAATAAGCTTGTTTCTAGCTGGCCACTCTCAGATTGATACGTTTTTGGTGTGCTTTATGTCGATCTGATGAATCAAGCCTTCAGTATCGGTTTTGATCATTGTTGAAGGCTGTATGGTGACATATTCTTTCACATTTCAATAAACTTGACTTTTGATGTCTGGTTTTCTTTTGTATATTACATTGAGTGATTTGTACCGTCTTTGTGCCAGTACCATACATCCGTTTGTTACAATATGGATTCCTGGATACTGAAAAACTTTTTTGTCATTTATGGTAGCATAAAAAAAGATTTGAAAGAATAGCTTTCAAACTTTTATGGGAAAGTTATATATGCTTGAAATCTTCTGATATCTTGAGACCAACTCCATCTACAAAGCATGCATAAAACACTCATAACAAAGAAGAAAAAATACAAATTTCGGTGTTTATTTGACTGCAGGTTATATTTGCATATGTATATTTGAAAAAGCAATTGTAACACAAATGCTAGCTCTTTCATAAAATAGAAATTTGTATTATTGTTGTGAAAATGCCTTACAGCAATTTAAATACAACAAAAAGGCCCAGAGGGCCTGTATCGCTCACCTAGATATCTCAGCAATTATGGCAAAATATTTTCCAAATGAGATCCAAGGGAATATTCCAGACCCCAAGGTCAATTCTTGTAGCATGTCTGTATTATATTTTTCATGCCAATCAGTTTTATGAATGGTTATGGGGTGGGGATCTCAACTGTTTCCAAGCTGTGACTTAGAAACTATCTCCCTAGGGTTGTGGCCAGACCCCAGGATCAATTCTAATATCATGACTGCATTTGCCTCTTTTTGCCCAGCATTTATATATATATAGTTTTGGGGTGGGGATATAAACCGTTTAAAGATATGATCCAGGGGTTAAGTCTCCGAAGGTGGGGCAGATCCCAAGACCATCCTGGAAGCATATGTACATTCATCTCTCTATAATCAGCAATTGTATATATGGTTATAGGGTGGGGTCTCAACTGTTTCCAAGCTGTGACTAAGAAACTAGGTCTCATAATATCATGACTTCATTCGTGTCTTTATGCCCAGTATTTGTATATATAGTTTTGGGATGGGGATCTCAACCGTTTTAAAGTTATGACCCAGGGACTATGTCTCCAAGGGTGGGACCAGACCCTAGAGCCATCCTGAAAGCAAATGTGCATTCTTCTCTTTATACTCAGCAATTGTATATATGGTAATATGGCGGGGATCTCAACCATTTCCAAGTAATACACTTTGTTTGGCCCCACCCCTTAGCCCGGGGGGTCAGCTCCACCATTTGAATAATTTTGAATCCCTACCTCCCATGGATGCTTCCGACGAAATATGATGGATATCCATGGAACAGTTCTACGGAAGAAGTCGTTTATAGCAATATAGCCAAATTGCCCCCACCCTCAGCCCCACCATTTGTACAAATTTAAATCCCCACCACCTAGGAATGCTTCCAGTCAAATATGGTTGATATCCATCACTTAGTTCCAGAGAACAAGTCGCTTAGCTACATAGCAAAATAACCTTTTTTGGCCCCGCCCTTCAGCCCTCTGAGGGTCAGACCCAACATTTGTACAATTTTGAATCCCTCGCTCCCATGAATGTTTTTGATAAAATATCAAAAGAAGTCGATTATAGCAATATAGCCAAATTGCCCTCTTTTAGCCCCGCCCCTTAGCCCCCCGGTGGGTCAGCCCAAACATTTGTACAGTTTTGAATCCTCACCATCTAGGAATGCTTCCAGTCAAATATCGTTGATATCCATCACTTGGTTCATGAGAAGAAGTCAAAGTAATATAGCCAAATCGCTACCTTTTGGCCCCGCCCTTCAGCCCCCTGGGTGGTCAGCCCAACCAATTGTACAATTTGAATCCCCACCTAGGGATGGTTCCTGTCAAATTTAGTTTAATTCCAATCAGTGGTAAGAAAGGAGAAGTAGTTTAAAGGAATTGTTGACGTCAGGACGGACGACGGACACCACGGTATGGCATAAGCTCACTTTGGTCCTTCAGACCCGGTGAGCTAAAAATGAAGGGAAACGGGGTAATTGATCATGAGACAAACACTCTTTATAAAACAAAAACACAATAACCCCACAAAACACAAATGTGGCCTTCAATAATGGGAGCTCCAAAACCAACAAGCGAGCTCAGGAATGCCCATAACAAAAATGTATGTACTTGATATGTGTAACAAATGTGATCATAGGTGCATATACATCTTCATTGGCACAAAGGGAGTGGTCACCATATAAATGTGGAATAATAAGATCAAGTGATTTTTAAGGCTCTCCGGGTCTTTTCTCTTGCATTCTTTTATGGCATGCATGAAGCACCTTCCAATGTTAGGTATGACATTTGGCTGCTTCAACACTTTGTAATTCTGGCTTAGCTTGTAGAGTTTTGATGTTATGCCTCTTTTGGTGTGGTTGCTGTCATCTTTGTTTTCAATGGACAAGAAGTTGTGGATAATTGTTATCACCATGGATGATATCTTTTGGACATCAACTAAGTCTCTGGCCATTGATATTGACATGTCAGGCTCAATTGCTTTACTCGACCCGTCCCAGTTTTTTTAACATTCATGTACAGGTATAGTGTGGTTTTGGCTCTGATAAAGGGCACATATCTGGCAAGATTTACCCCTAAATGAGAACTGCAGTATCTTTCCCGTTTCTTTCCCAATCAATTATCCATGGCCTGAAATTATACATGTTAAAAACAACTGCATTAATATATATAATCATTAGAAATTTGAGTTGCTTAATTTCCTATAGTATATGTATACATTTTTACCTTTACATTTCCCTTTTGGGCATCAAGACATATTTTTTTCGCAATGGTCTCCAAGGTTGTGTCAATCTCTTGAGAGTGGACGGCACAACTAGGGGTAAATTTAAAGTTGCCAGCAGGTTGTTAACTTGAACTGGGCCCATTGCTGTGTGTATCATGGCTAAAATGTTTTGCAAGTATATTAATAAGAACAATTGCATCAGGGAAAAGTCACATTTTTAAGTACATTAAATGTATCAATAGAAATATCAATCAATTATTAAAATCATAATTGTCAAAGTGACATGTTTATTGTGTATTCATTTTCAAGTTAAAGAAGTTGTTGAGAAGTAAATGAATGTACATGTACATTGTCCTAATAATAAGTTTGAGCCAAATTACGCAAGCTTGTCAACTCTTATACAATTACTTGAATTTGAAGAGGAAATCAAAGTAGGAGTGATTTTGAAAAAAAAGTGTATTCTGGCCTACTGAGAAATGAAAAAAAAACTTTGCCATAGACAGGAGGAAAATGAATACATTTTTGAGCAAAACAACAAACTGCCGGAAAAGCAAAAAGTCTGTTATATGAAACTAGTTTTTATTGGAACTTAACTCTTTCCGTACTGTTGTCGTGTACACACGACAACAATATGTCATCCTGGTCCTCGTTGTCGTGTACAGACGACAAAATAAAGGGCCGTCTCATCCCCGTTGTCGTGTACACACGACAAGAGACTTTGATGTAACCTGTCTGATGTTTAGTTGGTTATCGCACGAGACTGTCGCGAAAAAACAATTTATTGTCGCTAAAATCAGAACCCATCTGTTTAGAAGAAGTAAATTTATTTGTGCAGAGTGCACTTTTTTATTATGTAACTTAATGTTCTCACATTTGCCGCAAGATGTTTGCGTTTGGTGCCTCAAATGTAAACAAGATGGCGGCAATTTAACTTGATACGAACATTCGTAAATTCATCATCAGATATTTGTTGAGACTTATGGAAGTAAATTTGAATATTCTAATATAAGTCTTGATGAAATCTACTTGTATTTAGAAAAAAAATCAACGACTCTACATTCGTAACCATAATAAATCCCTATTGGAAACCTGCACTAAAACGCTGTGTTAAATACAAGGAATCGTATCGTTAATTGCCAGACAAATGTCGATTTCTCAGTCTTAATCATCTGCCAGTTAGTCATAATGCTGCGAAAATGAATTAGTGTTTGTCTATGAACAAGAACATGAAACAATAACAATATTTGTTCACGGTTACCTGTTTAATTCTTGCGGCTGTTACACCTAGTCTAAAAAGTACCTTTACAATCCGCCATTTGTTATATGTGCGGGGGCGAGTCTAATAAGTACATCCGGTACGGAATCCGGACCGGAGTTGCGGTACGAAAAGAGTTAAAAGCAATATTTTTTCTGGCATCGAGTAAATGTGTGTAGCTTTTCTAATCTCGGCTTTTTTGTATACGGGAATTTGGGACGTCCACAGGTTAGATATGTAAAAAAATGCCTCCATTTTAATGTAACTTACATAAGTTCTTTCAACTTAAATTCATTAAAAAATATGGAGTATTCCAGAATGTACCAACCGTTCTTTTTGTATGTGTGTGCAGGATTTTTATTTTATTCTTGTGACTTTGAAGACATCATTGGGATTACCTAGTGCTAATTTTGAATTGATGTCAAATGTTCCGTTGTTTCTTTTTCCAGTTTTGACATCATTCAGTGAACTGCACACACTGTTCTGGCATCGTATGAATAGTATGCTACCTAGTCTATATCTTCTCTCTCACTCTCAATGTCGCTCAGGTGTAGTCGAGATTCATACGAGATGCAATACATCTGTTGGGCTAAGGACTGTAGCTCGACTTCGTCTACCTGTCTTCCAGCTGTCATCTCGTGCTGGGTCAACTGTTCAGCTTGCCCGAAGTTCGAGATCCGAGAGCACCGATCCAGTGATTACATTTTTATCATAGATGTGGTCTTCTTTTTGTCGGCTCATCAACGGGGTGACCTACCTATGAAATGTTTTGAGACTCTTGGGCTTTCAATTGTTTTAGAAAAAAAATTTTGGATTGACATCGTAATATTTTCGCTTATTTCAAACGCTCAAATGATTTGGAGAATTCCACGATTTCAACTCGAGTTATCTCCCTGTGACCGCAAACCTTACCTTAACGGGTACACTGATAGTAGATTTTTCTAAATTTTTCTAAATTTTTGGTTGCCATGGCCACATTTTAATGCAACATGAAATGCATGGTGAATTATGAACAGAATTTAATGCTCACAGAACTTTATTTACAGATTTATTTCCTTTGTTCTAATTTTCGCTTTGGAGGCAGAGCTCGTGTAATTTTTCGCCTCTAATGTTAAATACATACATGCCAGGTGACCTTTTAGGCCCATGGACCTCTTCTTTGCATGGTTATACGGCCCATCGACAATGCGAGTCATTTATGGCCAAACGACGTTGTAAAGATAGACATTAACACAAATTAATATATCGAACAAAAATAAATAGCGAACAAAAGTTAAAAATAAATCATCAGCAAACGAATTCTTGGTAAAATATATCAAATCTTATCGTAAAGACCTATAGATTGCAAATAGTCATATATCAATTGCACAAAAACTTTATCAAATAAACTGTTTTCATAGACGGTACATTGTAGAATCTGTTACAGATTTGTTTTAAATCAGCGCATTCAATCAAACATGTTTGATTGTGAGAAAAACGATGTGGCCTGGTGAGATGTTGTGATATGGATTTAACATCATCAAACTTTTAACATCTGTTATCGCTGTCACAAAAACACCTCTAAAATAACTCGTAGAACATTTGTTTTTAAATTTTAATATTTTATGATCTTTTTGTAGGAAACAAAATGTGCTTATGTTGTAATACTTTCCGCTGTATTCTGGATAACGGAGGCACTTCCAATTGCCGTGACGTCATTGCTGCCAGTTGTTATCTTTCCAGCCATAGGCCTGATGTCTGCTTCAGATACATCTTCTGCTTATATTAACGCAAGTACACTTATTGAAAAATTAAAAAGATAAGTTGTGCTGAACCAAATTCAACATTTATTGTTTATAAATATACAGTATCCTTTAACAGAATCGGGTGGCGGGATGACTTATTTTGTATCATTCAAATCTTTTTCGTGTCGTTTCTTTCCTGGTCCTAACAACGTCCAAGTCAACCCTTTTATTATTTTTGTTGTAACCTTCTCCGTTATAGCCATCTCTTCTAAGCGTTCATTATCTTAAATATCTATAATTGCAGCATATCATCATCAAAGCCTTTTTGGTTTCTAGTACCTTGCTTGGCAGTTTCTGACTTTGGTGTTGAGCGTTAACAAAAGCAAGAATGCAATAGGTTCTGTACTCGGGTTAGGTCATAGCAAAGTCCTTAAAAATAGTACCTGTTGTCCCCATTAAACTTTCAGTATTAAAGGGTTTGGATTAATTATGTTGAACGTCCTATTAACAGCTAAGGTAATTTAAGGACGTGCCTTCATGTGTGTTGAGTATGCATGCTTACGTGTGTGTAAGCAGGAGGTTGTGTATTTTTTACCTCCTTGTGATAACGCGGATCTGATGCCGACTTTAAAGTGCTAACCCGAACCATTTGCTTAACCTGCTGTTACCATAATTTTACAGAAAGAAAATATTGAGCACAGTGTATTCGTCATAGTACTAAGTGACGTAGCACTCTTAAGTCGGCATCAGATCCGCGCTATCGCAAGGAGGCAAATACCTCAACATAACGCCTCCAGTACATGCATACATTACACACATAAAGGTACTTTCCTAAAATACTTTAACTGTTAATAGGACACTTAACCCAATCAAACGAATCCAAACCATTTCTCTTGCGTGAACACAACACAGTGTTACCTCGTGTGCTCCCCATGTTTGTAACATTTGTTCATAACGTCGTCATATCTTTAATTCAACTATTTAAAGGACACTTCGATGCTGTTCATTGGAGGACTCATTCTTGCAGCAGCTATCGAACACTGGGATATCCATAAACGTATTGCTCTGAAAGTTTTAATCATGGTTGGATCTGAGCCTGTATGGTGAGTATTGCATGGTATAGACGAATAAATAACCTAATTTGTTAATCCTATGCCCATAGAATACACGATGGAAGGAAAACATTTCCTGGTTAGCCCTTATGCTAAGCAGAAGAACTATCAGTATAAAAAACATAAATTTAATTAAAATGATATTAAACAACATGTTGACATAACTACAACAGCAATAAACTTGTCCTGCGGATCTGAAATCGGCAGAGGAATTTTTATTCATGACATTTAAATACATGTTGTTATTGCATTTTTTTTTTTTTGAGAATTAAGTTAGGAAAACGAATCTTAACGGGACGACCATGGGTAAGTAACAATATATGTTTACCCCATAAAATACCCACGAACCATAAAAATAATCACGCTATGCTGTGGACTATATGTCCATGTCTTTATCCTTTCGTTTGTTTGATGTCATTCCCTTTTATAAGTTTTGTCAACCTCTAACTAGTTTAAAAATCTCTTCTGTTTTCTGAGTTGTTCAGAAATTAATAACTATGTCCACGTCTAGAATAGGCACGGTATAATCATGGTACCTGTAGTTCGATGATTGAATAATATGTCGACTTGCAGTGTCATTGTTAGTCTGCCGAGTAAAGTTTCTTTGTGTTGCATCCCTTGCAGGTTAATATTCGGTATGATGTTGCCAACGTGGTTCCTGTCAATGTGGATCAATAACACAGCCACTGCAGCCATGATGGCGCCAATATCCAACGCAGTGATGAAACAATTCAGAGAGGTGAAGGATGAAAGGGGTTCCCAAGCAGATCAACAGGGTGCATAAATTACTATTTGTTGTTAGCCCACCATCATCACATGGTTTAAACTGTTCAAATTGTCCTTACACACAATCATATGTTACACACATGGAGGCGTGTCCTAAAATGATCTTGGCTGTTTAGAGGACGTCAAACAAAAAAAACTTATTTCATTTAAGTGTATGTATGACCTTTTCATGTTTCGAAGAGACAACAATGTTCTTCCGATAGTTTCCTAAATTTTCCCTGACTTTTTTAAAATCTTGGCAAGCGTGTTTCGAATTTATTAAATAATTTGAAGAATTGTTTGTGAAAGTTACGTGAAACAATTGTAGGGTATGATTTAATGAAATATTGGCATTAGCCTTGTTAAAGCGATTGATTGGAATGCTATGATTGGTTCCTTTGGAATGGTATTTCAGTGATATATTGCTATTCAATAGGCATTATAGATCTGCGATATTGCAAGGAGGCAATCACACCAATAAACCCTAACACACATGCAAGCATATTTCACACGTTGAGGCACGTCCTTCAATGACCTTTGCTCGTAATAGGACGTTAAACCCCATAAAACCAAACCAAACCTTGATTTGGAAAAGGGTCATCAATGTTATTTAGATACATTATTTTAAAAATAGCTTGCTATAAAGATATCTGAATGAAATGGGATTACATACATGTACATGTACACACAGTAGCACGACACCTTCAAAGAGGGCTCCCCGGCATGTACGGGGAAAGCATTTTAACATTTAATTGTACTGATGAGCTAACTGGTTTTGTTTTGTTTTGTTTAAAAATTGTTTAACGTCCTATCAACAGCTATGGATGAGCTTACTGCTCAAAGTGAAAAAAGAATTTGAATGTAATGTGAAACATTAAATCATGCAGGGCATTCGATCATAAGGTGGTGAAATTAATGTTCATTTTTTTAGAATACGAAAGCTTGGACAACAGAGCCGCGGAATACACTGATGATGAATGCAGAACACGAAGTGACTACCACGAGTTAACTGGCTCGAATATATCCAAAGACGAGGATGGAATCAACAAAGAATCAAGGCGAGTAAGCAGTGTTATTTATGTTAATCTCGCTATGTATCATCTTCAATAAATAACAAGATACCATGTTCGCAAAATCTTCATTGGTTCTATGCATTTATTTTGTCTTATTGGATTGAGTCATTACAACGAAACAAGGCATATTGTGGTTACTCTTGTACAAGATTTAAATTGCTGTTTGACAATGATCATTCAGAATGTAGTAGTCATTTAAACATTTTACTATAAGTAAAAGAGAACAATTTAAACCAAGATAAAACTGAACTGTAAGCCAATTGCTAACTGACACCCCTGCTCCTATATAAACCTGAACTGTAAGCTAGGGTCTTACTAAGACAAAGCATTGCAAAGCAATATAGTCTCCCACCAGTAATGATTTCATTATTGGCTGAGCATTACATTTTATTTAAGTATATAGGTCACTCACATTCTTCCTGTACTCCCTCTCAATGCCAAAACATACAGATGAACGAGTTTTGCTGAATGTTTCATTTTGTTTTAACGTCTTATTAACAGCTAAGATCTTTAAAGAACATGCCTCCATGTGTGTTGTGTATGCGTGCTTGTTTGTTTGTATGCAGGAGACAGGGTATGTTGCTGTGCTTGCCATATTGTGATAACGCGTATCTGATGCCGACTTTATAGTGCTATCTGACTGAAATGCTATCGTCCTAGTAGTTTGGATCAACTTAAAATATACTGGTCACGTACCCTATACCTTAATCCTACAACGTACATATATAGGCATGCAATATGGAGCAACGTCCACTCGTACATGTGGTTTTAGTCTATGCTTATTAAGTATGACATCACATGGAAGAAAAACAGAAGTTAACAAAACCGAATGGTCCCTTAATATACCCGCTTTGATTAACATGTGCTGTTTAAATGTGTGTGATTTGTGTAAAGTGATATGTAATGTGTGATTATTATGAATTGTGCTATGTACAGAGGGCTCCCCGGCAGGTACGGGGAAAGAATACTTACTGCTCAATGTTAATAAAGAACTTGAATGTAATGCGAAATATTTGATCATGCAGGGCATTCGATCACAAGGTGGACAAATTGATGTCCATTTTGTAAGAATAACAAAGATTTTTAACAAAAGGCCATAACTCCTAAAAAAGGGTCGAAATGAAAATATAAATCCCGATGCATGATATCAGGGGGTAATTACCAGTAATTTGCCCAGTAGTAAAGGAGACAGACACAGTTTTTTTCAACAAATGTCTATATCTCCTTTTAAAGGGTCTGAATGAAAAAGTACTTCTTTGATGCACAACGTCAAGGGGCAATTGCCATATCTGTAAACTTTCTTTGAAATTGGCCCAGTAGATTAGCAGAAGTTGTCAGGACAAGGAATTTAAACAAATGGCCATAACTCCATAAAAAAGGATTTGATAAAAATACCTGGATGCACAACTTTAGGTGGTAGTCATCATATTGGAAAAATTCGGTTGAAATTGGGAGCAAAGTGTTGTTGGCGGAGTTGTATGGCGAAGTGTTTTTCAACAAAGGGCCATTACTCCGTAAAAAGAGTCAGATTGAAAAACATAATACCTGGATGCACAACTTCAGGTGGTAGTTATCATATCTGAAAACTGTCATTGCTATTGGTCCAGTAGTTTTGGAGGAGTTGTGCGGACAAGAATGTTTCAATAAAGGCCATAACTTTGTAAAAAAAAAAGGACAGAATGAAAGAAGTATACCTGTATGCACAACTTTATGTGGTAGTGATTATATGTGGAACATTTCGTTAAAGTTCGTCCATTACTTTAGAAGGAGTTGTCCGGACAAACTTTTTCTGCGGAAAAGTTATTATCATCAAGGTATTATTAAAAGCTTAACGGCCCATCAACACATGATAGTTATTAGGGCCAACAAATGGCCGGAAAACCCCCCAATGCATAATCAAACAAACGTAAAGGTTAAAAGACAAACGTGAATTTCTATATTGAAAGTGGCTATGATGACTCACATTTTATTTAAAAGACCAACATCTTTCAGATAGGCTAAAATTGAAGAGACAGTCATGTGTTCGAAAAGAGATTAAAGAACTGTAATGTTATTATAGAAATTTTCTCGAGTTGACCGACTTATAGTCGACACAATCTAATAAGAAGTGTTTTACTGTAAATGGTTCCTGACACGCTATGCATTGAGGCTGAATATCACGTTATAGTAAATAACAATAGGTAATATAGGAATCCGGAGACCGGCAAGGACAACCTCGTCTCGGCGCCTCTCTCTGTAGCTAGGATGCAATTCACCGATTTCAGGTTTAATATATTGAATTTGTTATCTACGCATTGATTCCAATTATTTTGCCACTGTGATCTTATAAATGTTGTAACTAGCGGTTTAAAAATCAGTAAAATGAAGTTAAGAATATTCAGGTGGTAGTAATAGTGCTGCTTTCTTTTTCATTACCTGGTGTTACCGCATGACCTGGACCCAGCAAAAGGTTATATGACATTTTGAGGTAATATTATGTTTGGCTAATTGTGATATTCTTCACATTTTTGTTGGGAGGCTTTGTAGAACAGATTAAATAACTGACTGTGGTACATTATTTGATTTAAGGTGCTCAAGGCCGAGATAGATAGCATCATTGGGCAGCCGGCATCCAACTGTAGTATCTTTGGAACCGTCCGTATAAAACGACTGAAAATCCTTATATTTTAACTGCAGTTTTGAAAAATCCGAACCAAAAATGTAAGTTTCGGATGTCGGTGAATTGAAAGATCAACCTCCGGTCAAACCAGAAGCAGCGGAGGCATAGCAAATGATTTTTTCAGTATTTTTCAGAAGGGAATACCAAAGGTTGGAATACAGTTTGGGTTTATTTTGAGTTTTGTTTTTTGGATTGAAAACAACTGAAAAGGCTGGATTTGAAGTGTTTTACTTTAATTGTACTGCATATTGCAACGAAAATTTCTCTCGGCGATTATGTAATGAAGGTTCGTTAGCCACCACGCAAGGACTTGCAGATGGTGTGGTTTTAAACGCTTTAAAGTCGCAGGCCCTGGTGATGGCCAGTGTCCAGTAATTTTTAAATATGACTTTCTTGCGGATCCATAAACAATGGATCCATAGTTCAATTTAGATCTGACAAGTGCTCTATAGAGTCTTAGCAGTACCTTTCTATCAGCTGGGGAGTTGGTATAGGAGACGACCTTTAAAATATTCAATTCTTTCATGCATTTTGCTTTAGATATTTTATGTGTGGAAGGAACGACAACTTTCTATCGAATGTGACGGACGGACAGACAAGCTGATATAATTATACCTCCCTTACGGTCAAGCAGCTTGAAGCTCAAACTGAAATATAGACAAAACTAGGTAATAGGAATAACCTATTGATACAAATAGAGAAAGAACTGTATGAATTTTCAAGGTTAAAACAGTTACAAACTTCATCAGTCGATACAAGATGTCTGATTGGTAGCTATCCTTTTTTCGGGGGAAAAACAAGTCAAGAGAAGCATAGAGAGGATCTTAAAAGCAGTTTTTACCTGATAATCTAAAACTGAAGTTTTTCGTAGTCTCAAAACCGAACAAAATTTAAAACCAAAAGGAACGTACATATGAAATTTGAAAAAGACCTGTCAAATACTTCTTGAGAAATAGTTTGGACTGTCGAAATTCACGATGATTGTCAATCTTTGCGCACCCTGAGTTAATTTAACCCAACGCTAACGTATATGTGATTTTGCTATTACACACTGTTAAAATTATGTCGTTTACAGTTCTGTAGAGGATGATGTAACGTCTGACCTGGAATACCTTCGCCTTGGTAAAGCTCTATCCCTCTCAGTAGCCTATGCTGCCAACATCGGAGGTGTAGCAACGCTTACAGGATCCTTTCCAAATATCATAATGAAAGGACAAACAGACTTGTAAGTACGGAATTGTTCTGATTGATTTGGTTTGATTTTGTTTTACGTCCTATCAACAACATCTTCGATAACCTGGGGTTACGCTCATTTTCGCTCTCTGCACCCCTGTCATAGCAAAATTGAAGGCATGTGGCTAGCTATCCGATTGATCTCGGGTTAAAATAAAGACTAATAAATAGGATGATACCTGTCCTTTGAAGATTACAAGGGAGCGAAGCCAGTAAGTTTTAATGTTACGCGAGCGCGGGATTCTTTTGATGAACATTTAAGGATCAAAATAGTCTTCTTGTCTTCATGAACAAGTTGGCGCACACTGAGCCTTCATTTTTCTATGACATTCAAAGGGTGCAGTTAGCGAAAGTGAGCGTAGCCGTTAGATATCAAGGATCTACAAGTTTGGTTTGGTTTTAGTATTGTTAACGTTCTATCAACAGCTATGGTCATTTAAGGACGGCCTCCCCTGTGTGCATGATGTATGCGTGTAGTGTATGTGTGTGTATTTTGGGAGGCTGCGATATGTTCGTGTTTGTCTCCTTGTGATAGCGCGAAACTGATGCCGACTTGATAGTGCTACCTCACTGAAACATACTGCCGAAAACATCCAGCAGGCTACCAACCCGGTCACATTATACTGACAACGGACGAACCAGTCGTCCCACTCCTAGATTGCTGAGCGTTAAGCAGGATTAGAAAATACCATTTTTACAGACTCTGGTATGTCTCGGCCAGGGGCGAGGACCCAAAGCCTTCCTCACGTGGGCAAACACTCAACTAAAGGCCAAAAGTAAGGCATTGTCAAGAGAGACATTAGGAAGAAGAGAAAAGATAAGATCCAAAATTTAGTCACCTCTTACGATCATGCAATTAGAGGCAGCAGGTACATTTCTTACGCCCTACCTGCAGGGACGTTCCTGTATGTGTGTGATTGTGCCAAATACCATGCAAAAGGAACCCAACACAAATTCCGCCTAAACCCTCAACAAACTTTATTTATGCAGCGAAATGCACTAGCTTGGTGTTTTCTTGTTTCCTTTTATATTCATACAACAAATCGTCACAATGATGAGTGATTCAAAAAAAAAAAAAATTATCCATACATACTATCGCCAACCGTTTTCTTTGTAAATTAGCATTGTAATAGTGGTCGGTTTCAGATTGTATGAGAGGTACCACACAACATCTCCGGTGACGTATGGCTCATTCTTGCTGTACGGATTTCCTATAGCGTTTTTCGCCCTCCTGGCCCTTTGGATATGGTTCTACCTATTCTTTTTCTTATGCAGGTACGTGTGTATGTAACTGCTACGTTGAACGATCAATGTGTTTGTATTTTTGTTGTTATATACCGTTTGGCCCAATAATGAACGTGGCAAACTGTAACTTTAAAATTAACCATGCATTTCATACACGAACTGTCTGCTGTTTTTCAAAACTAATATATAATAAATATATACATTTTTATTTAGACGTGACCAGGGGCGCCTTGGGAAAAACCATGGTGCAAGAAAAAATATCAAGACAATGCTAAAAAAGGAATACAACGATATGGGACCTATGACGTAAGAGTTCACCAAGTTCGTTTTACTTTCTGCGCTGTTTCTCTATACTTTTGTTTGTTTGTTTGTTTGATTTTGTTTAACGTCCTATTAACAGCTAAGGTCATTTAAGGACGGCCTCCCCTGGGTGCAAGATGTATGCGTGTAGTGTATGTGTGTGTATTTTGGGAGGCTGCGATATGTTCGTGTTTGTCTCCTTGTGATAGCGCGAAACTGATGCCGACTTTATAGTGCTACCTCACTGAAACATTCTGCCGAAGACACCCAGCAGGACGCCCCACCCGGTCACATTATACTGACAACGGGCGAACCAGTCGTCCCACTCCTAATTTGCTGAGCGTTAAGCAGGAGTATAAACTACCATTTTTAAAGACTTTGGTATGTCTCGGCCAGGGGACAGAACCCAAAGCCTTCCTCACAGGGGCGAACGCTCAACAAATGGCCAAAAGTGAGGCATTGTCAAGGGAGACATTAGGAAGAAGAAAGTTATTTAGAAAGGAGAGAAGAGATAAGGTCCCAAATTTAGTCGCCTCTTACGATCATGCAATTGGGGGCAGCAGGTACAATTCTTACGCCCTACCTGCAGGGTCTTTTCTCTATACATTTGTCTTGGATAAATGTAGTAACTAAGGTTTGTAAAAAGAATAAGTCTGCTGTATCCCACTGCGAGTTAGATTAACAGGTGACTTGCTAGGGTCTTCTACAGACTAGCGAAAAGCGTGTTATTAGTCCTACGGAACTCTTTCATTCCTAATATCGCTATACTACTTGATTTTCGTTGGCCACACTTTAATCCTCTCGAACAAAAATATTCAATTTGAAAAGCGATTTTTTGCTTAACTTAGACCCAGAAATAATTCTAAATGTAGCAAGCAAATTCGTGGAATTTATATCCCCCGCTTGCAGGGCATATTGTAGGTAAACATTATTGTGGTTTGGGTTAAACATGCGAGTATCGTGCTTTTGAACCATAATGTATAGGTTGAAACTCGAAGAAAAAAAGCCTTATACCGAAGTAAGACTTTTTATTGAACATGTAGGTATTACGGTGTAAATTAATCGTTTAATCCATCAGAATTTACTAACCTCATTTATTATCCGTAAATATGCACAAATCACATCGGTTGGCAAACTTAGCATGAGTCGGATATGCATATGGTATTTGGTTGAAATATTTGCACAATATCTATAGCAATTATCACACAAAAACCAAAAAGTGCCAGAGATGGGTCGAAAGACAGGAACACAAACATTGCTATCAAGTTTGAAGAAATTTGGCTAATATTTGCGTGAATTATTAAGCGGAAAATGCAAATAATGTCGTGTTTTGTTAATCAAGGGCCCCATACCTCCACAAAAAGGAATTTGATTAAAGTAATTGTCAAACTTGGCCGAACCCTTAATGCGTTGAACCCTTTTACTAAGTTTGAAGACAATCGGATAATATTTGCGAGAGTTAATGAACAGAAATGGCAGATAATGACGTTTTCGTTTTTTAAGGGGCCATAATTCCGCCAAATAAAGCGCGCTGAAAGTGATAATCGAAGTTGGCCGAGTCCTGAACGCATTTAACCATGTTACCAAGTTTAAAGAAAATCGCTTAACATTTGTTGCAGTTATTGCACGGAAACGGCAGATAGTGACGTTTTTCGTTATTCAAGTGGTCATCATTCCGCCAAATAAAGTCCGCTGAAAGTGGTCATCGAACTTGGCCGAGCCCTGAAGTCATAATGTTACCAAGATTAAAGAAAATTGCTTAACATTTGTTGCAGTTATTGCACGGAAACGGCAGATAATGACGTTTTTCGTTATTCAAGGGGCCATCATTCCGCTTAATAAAGTCCTCTGAAAGTGGTCATCGAACTTAGCCGAGTCCCTAAGGCATTAAACCTTATTACTTAGTTTGAACTTGGTATCAAGACTTACTAAGACATCAATATTGATATTCCTTTTTGCATAAATGTTACTTTAGGGTGGAATATGCAAGGCAGTTCCCAACTATATACCCATATATGAGTACACTTCGTTTCAGGTTTGGAGAGGTGGCCGTCATTAGTCATTTATTGGTTCTGGCAGTTCTTTGGATAACAAGAGACTTAGGAGGCAGTGGAGGATGGGGATTTCTTTTTCCTCGTGGGTATGTTTGGAATGAGTTACAAAGACATTATATGATTATACACCATCATAAATGCAAGAATATACTCTAGTACATTGCTTTTTGTGTAGACATGATTTGATGGAGTAAAACAATGATTTGCATAAAGTACTAGACATGAATTGCAACTTTGTATAACATGTGTATGTATAAAATGTGTGTTAATAAAAGTAAGGGTCTCGTAAAAAATCGTGGCTTTTTAGTTAATGCTTTTCGAAAACGATCATAAAACTGAGAAAGTGCCCGGAACAAACGATACATGACTTGTCAGTCAGATTGGATGGAATACATTCGGGGGAGATGATTGTCGATTAATATCTTGCTTGCTACATGTATTGTTCGCAATTATTTACTTTTAAGGATAACTTTTATAGTGTTGTTGTATTTAGCTCATTCGTGACAGGGCCTATAACGTTTATGAGAATAGTGATTGTTTACAAAGGTCGATGCTAATACAATTTCTTGTTTCCACCGGAAAGCGACATTTGCAGTGTACATAAAATGCTGCCTTTTGTTGTAATTCTGGATGACCAGGCTTTTAATATGGTTTGATATTCTGTTTTGCCCTAAATTCTACAACTCATTTGTACAATACATTTGCAGGCTATTATCATTTGGTTTTGCAGCATGGTGTCCGATTCAACGCCAGCCATTCTAGTTTCATGCTGTCTTTGCCTCTTCCCTTCACAAATTCCAAAAGTTTTTTGTTGCACTAAAGGTAACTTTAACTCAAATTGTACAGGCCCTGATAACAATGTGTTAAAGTGATGTCTCTGACTTTCTTGTGAAAAATACCACCTAAATTTTTGCACAGTATATTTTCATTTTATCATTAATTTTAGGACGAAAATATGCCGCATATCCCCTCCTGCCTTGGAAAATTGCCGAGAAGACAGTGCCATGGGGAGTTATCATACTTGTAGGTGGTGGGTTTGCGATTGCAAAAGGAAGTGAGGTAGGTAAAAAAATATACTGCGAAATCTGTATTATGTGACCAAAATTACAATTCTACATCATGCATTGACGATTTCAAGATGAGTAACGCCAATGCCTAACGAGTTGCATCTTACTGGAATCACCTGTAATGAACAAGGATTTATGTGAATTTGGTATAAAAAATATTCTGATCAGGTAATATCAAAGGAGAAATCAATTATATCTCTTTTCCACTCGGTGGCGTGCTTTTACGCGAGGGAGATTATGGGTTCTGCCTCCCGATAAAACTTGAAATGGAACTTACCGCCCTTTGCTTGACGTTCAACTTTTCGGAAATGTTGACAACGTCACCTCATCACATGCACTGTAACAATGTCAAATAACCATGCAGGGTTTTATTGTCATGAATAACGTTGATTTGACTAGCTACCAAAGAAGCTGATTTGTCCGGCATCGGTTTTAAGCTGGCCCGCCAGAAGGTACCGTTCCGTTGAGACACTATAAAGTAAGCGTCAGATCAGCCCTATCACAAAGATGCAATAACACCAACATATTCGATCTCCAGCACCCATGCACAACACACATTGAGGCACGTTTTCAAATGACCTTAGCTTTTAAAAGGGCGATTAACAAGATACAACCAAACCAAACCTGATATTTTGTGACAATTGACTTACAGACGTAAGTTTTCAATTACCTTATGTGTTCAAAATAAACGTTGCATTTATTATTCATACCATACTGAGTAAATATAGGAAAATAACGCTTTTGAATATATATTTTATCCATTTTCAGCAAGAAATAAATTAACCTTGGATGGAATAATCAACTGTTTGGTTGGTAAAAAGGGAAATTGGCAAAATGATGATTTATATTTATTTGAATACATTTTTAAATTAGTTTTCACCTTTTGTGACATGAAAAGTAACGTGTTTCGCTTTGTGAACATGCTGATTTCCACTTTAAAAACATAACTTATGGCCCTTTTTTGTATTTCCCATGATCTAAAATAATCTTCCTCAAGCATCTTCCACCCAGGCTTACATGCGCAATTTACAAGTCACACCAAAGACAATGAAATGAATGTTATCGGGAAATTTGCTTTCAGTAGTTTAACAAAAGCATGCCACCATCACATTGTCAAGGCCGTCTACAGCAGCAAACGGCTCTGCTACAAGCAGTTAAAGAGTGTACTCCTTCTGATTGCCTGTTATCTCTTTCCCTTCCTGAAAGTAAACGTCATTTTGTGTGCCTCATCCATAAATCGTGCCTCATGCACTCCTTGCTACAATAGCGCATACAAAGTATATGGTGACCAAAATGACAAAACTCGAACTTTAAAGGGCACACGTGGAAAGTATTTTCTATTACCATATGATCGGCTTGATAATATATGATATTCTCATTTTCAATTCGTTAGGTGTTCTAAAAACAAGAAGGATGTTATTAATAGTAGAAGAAAAACAATATAAACGCAGCATTGTATTTTGTTAATCGTGAAAGGAATGATCTGTTATGTCGTCCGTGTTTGGTATACTTTCAGTTAAAACAACTAAATGGGACTAGTTAATATAAGTCACGCTCTTACACTGTAATTGTATTGGTTAACGGCTCATCGACAATTTGAGTCATTTAAAGCTGAACAACAAGGTAAAAAATAGACATTCATAAAAAATGAATACATGAAAACCAGAAACAAGATCGCGCAAAGCGTGACATTATCTCCCGTGCCCTGCTGTTTAAAAGAAAGACACACAATCATATTTATATAAAATGTAAAAAGAAAAATTCTCAACAGCGAGTCTTAAGAACGTTCATCTCTTCTAGGAGATTCTTCAGACTGTTTATATTTGAGGTAGATGTTGTGACGTCATAAACAATGACATCACATAATAGTTCGCTATATTGACGTCCGCTACATACGTAACCGAAATACCCCCAGTGCGGAGCGACACAATACCGATGTGACTACATCAGACAAATTACATTGGTCCAAATTCACAAATATAGCTTTTCTGTAGACAAAATAAAAACGATAAAAAATACCTGATCGGAATTCGTGTATGCACATCCTTTCAAATACAGAGGTACTCTCTACCTTCAACATTACATGAAGATAGAACATTATAAAATACTAGTCAAACAGTACTGTTCAAGCGGGGTCTAAGAAGTTTGATGAATTCAGTTTCCTTAGCCTCATTTGATAAATAGGAAATATTTTAAATTTGTCATCAGCTCAAGCGTGTATGTGTTTACTAACTGGTAAAAATCTTAAGCTGTCTGTTCGTATTTGCTCTCTATGTACAGTCATTCTTGTTCGTAGCTCAACGCCCGTTTGACCGATATAAATTCAGAACAATTGCTACAAATCAATGCGTAAATTACATTACTAGACTTACAATTCATGTTTTTTAACCTTAAAGCTAAAAAAATTTTCATTGGTTGGTGTTTTCGGTGTGTCCGGTGTTTCTTTGATGAACATGCTCTTCTCATACGTCGAAGGGTTTTCTCGTAGCTAGGCAGGTCCTTTTCTTCTCCCATCTCCAAACAGGAGCCGTGAAGAAAAAATATAAACACCAGGACCGAAGGGAATTAATTCCGCGGTAGTGTGTCGGATCAGTAATGTGATGGTCCCGAGTTGGCTCCACACAGGGGGTATTCTATTTTTTAATTTCTTGTAAATAACAGTTTTACTAGTAATTCTAAATCCTAAACAATTAGTACGCTCTGCCTTAATACCATAAATATATATTACTATTGCTGTGATATCACCATGGTGGGTACGTATATTGCAGACGTCACTATAGCGAACTATTTTGTGATGTCAACCAAATGCGTAGATAACAAAAAGGTTAAAATGTGTAAAAGATGTCAAAATATGTCAATAGCAACTGACTTATTTATAAAATATATCATATCTTATAATTGAGATTAATTGAATGTAAATAATCATAGGTTGATTGCACGGAACATATCATATGGCCGTTGTACCAAATGTAGATGAACGACGAATGTAATAAATATGAGAGATACTCTAAAATGGAGATGTTTCCACAAATAGTTGGTGTTTCCAGTAAATATGATCCCAACTGAGCATTTCGTCCATATTAGAGTAGTTATAACGTTAAACAAATAAATCCAAACCAATCGCTTTACCACTTATGTGATTTTCAAAATTTAAGTCTGGTTCTATTATTACTCATACTTTTCACTTGTTGTAGCAAGTAGTTCTTTCTCTTTAAACTTAATATTTGTCATGACAACTATCTAGTTATCTCGCTGACTTTCCGATGTGCGTGTGTTTGCACTTATCTTGATGCATTTTCATAAGAAAGACCTCACTCCACTTGCACATGTGTTACATTACACGCCGACAACACATGTGGACTTCGACTTTTCATTTACTGGCATTGTGGCCGCGACAGACTTCAATCTACTGAATGTCACTTTTAACATACTTCTGGAACACGACCGCAATTTAATTGCACACAGATTATATCGAGTTACAACACCAAACACAGTTCTAAAGTGCTGTATCCCGGCCTTCCCAGGCCTTTCTCTCCTGAGGCTACCATTCTCGAACCTCGACTCTTAACTCCTAACTACCTATACAAGTCTCCCCAAGCACTTTTAACAAATTATGCAAAATAAACTATTTAAGAGTAGGTACCACCAATTGTACATAAGTAATAAGGCACGTGCAGCAGTTTAATCATATTTCTTATCTAACTCCTCTGCTAATTTTCCCCTTCCAAAACAACAATACTAAATGTACCATATGGAAATGACAGTTACACCTGTCTGTTTTCGGGAGTTTACACTCTCGTTCCTATCTCTATGCCATCCATTACTGACCTGGTCGCCACTAGATGGATAGGCCTATAATACTTTCTTCAATGCAACAGTCCCCCGTCAATCAATTCAGTGTTAACCAAATCTTAAGATTTGACATCGGATGTAGTTTTGACCAAATCACTGCTCTCTATTGATACCCACTATCTTACACGTTATAAGATGGTTCCATTCTTTTTCATTAATTACCTAACATCAGCCCATTTTGTTACACATGCTATTCATGTCTCGTTCCAATCATTTTGAATCTTCATCTTTGGTTGTTACCTTGAAGACTTTATCTACTNCGCTTAATAAAGTCCTCTGAAAGTGGTCATCGAACTTAGCCGAGTCCCTAAGGCATTAAACCTTATTACTTAGTTTGAACTTGGTATCAAGACTTACTAAGACATCAATATTGATATTCCTTTTTGCATAAATGTTACTTTAGGGTGGAATATGCAAGGCAGTTCCCAACTATATACCCATATATGAGTACACTTCGTTTCAGGTTTGGAGAGGTGGCCGTCATTAGTCATTTATTGGTTCTGGCAGTTCTTTGGATAACAAGAGACTTAGGAGGCAGTGGAGGATGGGGATTTCTTTTTCCTCGTGGGTATGTTTGGAATGAGTTACAAAGACATTATATGATTATACACCATCATAAATGCAAGAATATACTCTAGTACATTGCTTTTTGTGTAGACATGATTTGATGGAGTAAAACAATGATTTGCATAAAGTACTAGACATGAATTGCAACTTTGTATAACATGTGTATGTATAAAATGTGTGTTAATAAAAGTAAGGGTCTCGTAAAAAATCGTGGCTTTTTAGTTAATGCTTTTCGAAAACGATCATAAAACTGAGAAAGTGCCCGGAACAAACGATACATGACTTGTCAGTCAGATTGGATGGAATACATTCGGGGGAGATGATTGTCGATTAATATCTTGCTTGCTACATGTATTGTTCGCAATTATTTACTTTTAAGGATAACTTTTATAGTGTTGTTGTATTTAGCTCATTCGTGACAGGGCCTATAACGTTTATGAGAATAGTGATTGTTTACAAAGGTCGATGCTAATACAATTTCTTGTTTCCACCGGAAAGCGACATTTGCAGTGTACATAAAATGCTGCCTTTTGTTGTAATTCTGGATGACCAGGCTTTTAATATGGTTTGATATTCTGTTTTGCCCTAAATTCTACAACTCATTTGTACAATACATTTGCAGGCTATTATCATTTGGTTTTGCAGCATGGTGTCCGATTCAACGCCAGCCATTCTAGTTTCATGCTGTCTTTGCCTCTTCCCTTCACAAATTCCAAAAGTTTTTTGTTGCACTAAAGGTAACTTTAACTCAAATTGTACATGCCCTGATAACAATGTGTTAAAGTGATGTCTCTGACTTTCTTGTGAAAAATACCACCTAAATTTTTGCACAGTATATTTTCATTTTATCATTAATTTTAGGACGAAAATATGCCGCATATCCCCTCCTGCCTTGGAAAATTGCCGAGAAGACAGTGCCATGGGGAGTTATCATACTTGTAGGTGGTGGGTTTGCGATTGCAAAAGGAAGTGAGGTAGGTAAAAAAATATACTGCGAAATCTGTATTATGTGACCAAAATTACAATTCTACATCATGCATTGACGATTTCAAGATGAGTAACGCCAATGCCTAACGAGTTGCATCTTACTGGAATCACCTGTAATGAACAAGGATTTATGTGAATTTGGTATAAAAAATATTCTGATCAGGTAATATCAAAGGAGAAATCAATTATATCTCTTTTCCACTCGGTGGCGTGCTTTTACGCGAGGGAGATTATGGGTTCTGCCTCCCGATAAAACTTGAAATGGAACTTACCGCCCTTTGCTTGACGTTCAACTTTTCGGAAATGTTGACAACGTCACCTCATCACATGCACTGTAACAATGTCAAATAACCATGCAGGGTTTTATTGTCATGAATAACGTTGATTTGACTAGCTACCAAAGAAGCTGATTTGTCCGGCATCGGTTTTAAGCTGGCCCGCCAGAAGGTACCGTTCCGTTGAGACACTATAAAGTAAGCGTCAGATCAGCCCTATCACAAAGATGCAATAACACCAACATATTCGATCTCCAGCACCCATGCACAACACACATTGAGGCACGTTTTCAAATGACCTTAGCTTTTAAAAGGGCGATTAACAAGATACAACCAAACCAAACCTGATATTTTGTGACAATTGACTTACAGACTTAAGTTTTCAATTACCTTATGTGTTCAAAATAAACGTTGCATTTATTATTCATACCATACTGAGTAAATATAGGAAAATAACGCTTTTGAATATATATTTTATCCATTTTCAGCAAGAAATAAATTAACTTTGGATGGAATAATCAACTGTTTGGTTGGTAAAAAGGGAAATTGGTAAAATGATGATTTATATTTATTTGAATACATTTTAAAATTAGTTTTCACCTTTTGTGACATGAAAAGTAACGTGTTTCGCTTTGTGAACATGCTGATTTCCACTTTAAAAACATAACTTATGGCCCTTTTTTGTATTTCCCATGATCTAAAATAATCTTCCTCAAGCATCTTCCACCCAGGCTTACATGCGCAATTTACAAGTCACACCAAAGACAATGAAATGAATGTTATCGGGAAATTTGCTTTCAGTAGTTTAACAAAAGCATGCCACCATCACATTGTCAAGGCCGTCTACAGCAGCAAACGGCTCTGCTACAAGCGGTTAAAGAGTGTACTCCTTCTGATTGCCTGTTATCTCTTTCCCTTCCTGAAAGTAAACGTCATTTTGTGTGCCTCATCCATCAATCGTGCCTCATGCACTCCTTGCTACAATAGCGCATACAAAGTATATGGTGACCAAAATGACAAAACTCAAACTTTAAAGGGCACACGTGGAAAGTATTTTCTATTACCATATGATCGGCTTGATAATATATGATATTCTCATTTTCAATTCGTTAGGTGTTCTAAAAACAAGAAGGATGTTATTAATAGTAGAAGAAAAACAATATAAACGCAGCATTGTATTTTGTTAATCGTGAAAGGAATGATCTGTTATGTCGTCCGTGTTTGGTATACTTTCAGTTAAAACAACTAAATGGGACTAGTTAATATAAGTCACGCTCTTACACTGTAATTGTATTGGTTAACGGCTCATCGACAATTTGAGTCATTTAAAGCTGAACAACAAGGTAAAAAATAGACATTCATAAAAAATGAATACATGAAAACCAGAAACAAGATCGCGCAAAGCGTGACATTATCTCCCGTGCCCTGCTGTTTAAAAGAAAGACACACAATCATATTTATATAAAATGTAAAAAGAAAAATTCTCAACAGCGAGTCTTAAGAACGTTCATCTCTTCTAGGAGATTCTTCAGACTGTTTATATTTGAGGTAGATGTTGTGACGTCATAAACAATGACATCACATAATAGTTCGCTATATTGACGTCCGCTACATACGTAACCGAAATACCCCCAGTGCGGAGCGACACAATACCGATGTGACTACATCAGACAAATTACATTGGTCCAAATTCACAAATATAGCTTTTCTGTAGACAAAATAAAAACGATAAAAAATACCTGATCGGAATTCGTGTATGCACATCCTTTCAAATACAGAGGTACTCTCTACCTTCAACATTACATGAAGATAGAACATTATAAAATACTAGTCAAACAGTACTGTTCAAGCGGGGTCTAAGAAGTTTGATGAATTCAGTTTCCTTAGCCTCATTTGATAAATAGGAAATATTTTAAATTTGTCATCAGCTCAAGCGTGTATGTGTTTACTAACTGGTAAAAATCTTAAGCTGTCTGTTCGTATTTGCTCTCTATGTACAGTCATTCTTGTTCGTAGCTCAACGCCCGTTTGACCGATATAAATTCAGAACAATTGCTACAAATCAATGCGTAAATTACATTACTAGACTTACAATTCATGTTTTTTAACCTTAAAGCTAAAAAAATTTTCATTGGTTGGTGTTTTCGGTGTGTCCGGTGTTTCTTTGATGAACATGCTCTTCTCATACGTCGAAGGGTTTTCTCGTAGCTAGGCAGGTCCTTTTCTTCTCCCATCTCCAAACAGGAGCCGTGAAGAAAAAATATAAACACCAGGACCGAAGGGAATTAATTCCGCGGTAGTGTGTCGGATCAGTAATGTGATGGTCCCGAGTTGGCTCCACACAGGGGGTATTCTATTTTTTAATTTCTTGTAAATAACAGTTTTACTAGTAATTCTAAATCCTAAACAATTAGTACGCTCTGCCTTAATACCATAAATATATATTACTATTGCTGTGATATCACCATGGTGGGTACGTATATTGCAGACGTCACTATAGCGAACTATTTTGTGATGTCAACCAAATGCGTAGATAACAAAAAGTTAAAATGTGTAAAAGATGTCAAAATATGTCAATAGCAACTGACTTATTTATAAAATATATCATATCTTATAATTGAGATTAATTGAATGTAAATAATCATAGGTTGATTGCACGGAACATATCATATGGCCGTTGTACCAAATGTAGATGAACGACGAATGTAATAAATATGAGAGATACTCTAAAATGGAGATGTTTCCACAAATAGTTGGTGTTTCCAGTAAATATGATCCCAACTGAGCATTTCGTCCATATTAGAGTAGTTATAACGTTAAACAAATAAATCCAAACCAATCGCTTTACCACTTATGTGATTTTCAAAATTTAAGTCTGGTTCTATTATTACTCATACTTTTCACTTGTTGTAGCAAGTAGTTCTTTCTCTTTAAACTTAATATTTGTCATGACAACTATCTAGTTATCTCGCTGACTTTCCGATGTGCGTGTGTTTGCACTTATCTTGATGCATTTTCATAAGAAAGACCTCACTCCACTTGCACATGTGTTACATTACACGCCGACAACACATGTGGACTTCGACTTTTCATTTACTGGCATTGTGGCCGCGACAGACTTCAATCTACTGAATGTCACTTTTAACATACTTCTGGAACACGACCGCAATTTAATTGCACACAGATTATATCGAGTTACAACACCAAACACAGTTCTAAAGTGCTGTATCCCGGCCTTCCCAGGCCTTTCTCTCCTGAGGCTACCATTCTCGAACCTCGACTCTTAACTCCTAACTACCTATACAAGTCTCCCCAAGCACTTTTAACAAATTATGCAAAATAAACTATTTAAGAGTAGGTACCACCAATTGTACATAAGTAATAAGGCACGTGCAGCAGTTTAATCATATTTCTTATCTAACTCCTCTGCTAATTTTCCCCTTCCAAAACAACAATACTAAATGTACCATATGGAAATGACAGTTACACCTGTCTGTTTTCGGGAGTTTACACTCTCGTTCCTATCTCTATGCCATCCATTACTGACCTGGTCGCCACTAGATGGATAGGCCTATAATACTTTCTTCAATGCAACAGTCCCCCGTCAATCAATTCAGTGTTAACCAAATCTTAAGATTTGACATCGGATGTAGTTTTGACCAAATCACTGCTCTCTATTGATACCCACTATCTTACACGTTATAAGATGGTTCCATTCTTTTTCATTAATTACCTAACATCAGCCCATTTTGTTACACATGCTATTCATGTCTCGTTCCAATCATTTTGAATCTTCATCTTTGGTTGTTACCTTGAAGACTTTATCTACTGTTTGTGTACAGTGCGATTTAATCATACCAACACTATTTTCAGGAATCGGGTCTGTCTCAATGGCTTGCAGATCAGCTGGTGGTATTTAGTGAGTTTGAGCCGTGGATTATGAACATGATTCTGTGTTTCATCATGGCAGCAGCAACGGAAGTTACAAGTAACACTGCTATTTCTACCCTGATGATGCCTATCGTCACACAACTGGTATATACTTGACATCACTACTCAAAATAGCAGCAGCAATGTCAGTTAATTAATTGAAACTAATGTAAAAGTCTCTTATTTCATAGTCACTTAACAATTGTTGAAATTCGGTTCAAAGCCATTGATTTTATCCAAGTCATTCAATTCTTCTTGACTTTTATTATTTTTTTTACAAAATAAGTATATCGTAAATATAGAAAATTTACCTTTCATCTAAAAATATTCTGGGCGACTGGTAGAGAATTTCATATTGCAATATAGCAATAATTTTAGAATGTTCTTTTTACTTCCGTCTCTTACATGTATCGCACCTATCGTTTACACGTTTGACCGTGTGTCCCTGTAGGACTTGTGGGTTAATTTAAAGTATTGACTAAGATTATTTTATTGCATTGTAGGCATTCCGTTTAGGTGTAAACCCTTTATACTACATGCTACCGACCGCCATTGCCACGTCATTTGCCTTCATGCTACCGGTAGCCACGCCACCCAATGCTGTTGTTTTCTCGACTGGATATGTCAGGGTCATCGACATGGTATTTTTATATGCATCCCTTTCCTACAAGTCGTGGATAACGTATTTTTACTATGTGTAAATGTATTCATCGAATTTGGTATATTTATGACAATATAATCAAAATTTGTTTTGTTTAAGAAATCACAAGTACCCTTCATTTCTGAATAGCTGTTTTCAGGACAATTTCTGGCTTATAAAGCTCAACACTTTTCGCCATTTTTTCCCCTTTGTATAATGTTCGTGTCTAGACAAATTTCAATGATGCATATGATATACGTTTTAATGAGGTTTCATCTACTTAAAATTCAAATTGATTTGTGCTTTCCAGACAAGTAATTAAAGATGTTGATGTGAAAAACATATTATCCAATTCATTCTTTGTTTTCAGATGACTGCTGGATTTGTCATGAATATAGTAGCGGTATTGATTCTGGTAGCAGCAACGGAAACCATTGGAGAACGCATTTACAATTTTCACACACTTCCATCTATTTTCAACACAACAATGTTGCTAAATATTACAGGAAATGGTTTCTAACTCTGTTGTATTTTTTATTTGAGATCATTTGTTTGGACTATTGTATAGTCCAATGAAGTTTCTGAGCAAATTTGAAGAGGAGATGCGTTTTAAAGCAAATTTAGCTAAGTTCCCCACCCCCTGACCTCAGTGGTCGAACCAACCTCATTTATTTAAGAAATGATTGCCCTCACCTAGTGATGCTTGAGACCAAATTTGGTTGAAATTCTCTTTGGTGTTAAGGAGGAGATAGGTTTTAAAGAAAAAGTTGACGATGGACAACGCGCAGTTTTGAGTTGTCGATAACTTGCCATGGATAGTCTGTCGTTTGCGCCGCATGAGAAACACCAGAGTACGGAGGGACAGGAAAAATCCGTTTGCCGTTCTTCCTTCCTCTAGGGGATATTTTTGAAAGGAACAGGTTTAGGCCACCAATAGATCATTTTCTTATTGGCATAAATACTGCAATGTTAGAGAGTCAAATATCGACGAATCGACCACTTGAGCCGATTATTCAGGTTCTCTGCGCATTCCTTTTCTTTGCAGCTGGTGCATTTTATAATTGTATCGGTGATACACTTGATATATTATGAAAGCATCAGTAGGGAGATCTGTTGTAAATGTGAGCAATGCATTATGATGACTGAGCCAGTACTGGATAATGTGTCGAGTTGGGCAGACACTAGCTATTGGTATTGTTTAACGTCCTATCAACAGCTATGGTAATTTAAGGCGGCCTCCCCTGTGTACTAGATGCATGTGTGTAGTGTAAGCGTGTGTTTTGGGAGGCTGCGCTATGTTCGTGTTTTTTTCTTGTGATAACCGATGCCGACTTATGGTGCTACCTCACTGAAACGTACCTGCCGAAAACACCTAGCAGGACACTCGACCCGGTCACACTATACTGACAACGGGCGAACCAGTCGTTCCACTCCTAAATTGCCGAGGGTTAATCAAGAGCAGAAACTACCATTTTTACAGACTCTGGCATGTCAAGGCCAGGGGACAGAACCCAAAACTTTCCTCACAGGGGCGAACGCTCAAGAGTGAGGCAATGTCAACGGAGACATTGGGAATAAAGTTGTTTAGATCAAGAAAGGGGGGGAAGCATAAACCTGCTGTTACCCGTCGATGTATCGCAGGAGGCGACTAAACAGAAACCCCCTGCAGGATTGGGGATTTGCTTTGGAGTCCTCTTTTTGGGGACAAAATAGCCACTAAAAAAAATTGCTGCATCCATTGCAATATTGTGGATCTTTATATTTCTTTCTCCCTTTATTGTTTCCATCTCGTAGAGGAGTTTACTTAACAAACCTCCTGAGAGGGTGGAAAACTACAAAGCAAAACAGATAAAACACTCATAAGATTACTCAAAATTAACTAGGTCAAACAATGGTAATTATCTCAAACTGACAAAAAATGTTCGAGCTAAACAATAGCCATTTTACTAGTACAACTCAACCATATCACTGTATCTATTAGTTTAGGCTTCTTTGATATGAATATTATGCAATCAAAATTACATAGAGTAAAATTATAATTGCTCCATACCACCGGATAATAAATTAGATAAGACCCTGTGTTAACAGAGCCTTCAAAACACAACATGTCACATACCACACGAAATTATGGTTAGTTGCAGGATATTATCATTACTATTATTCATATTAATACAGTTGGTACCTATAATGAAGTACAAAATAATAAAATATACTATTTGACTACGTTATTGTGTCGAGCAAACAAGCAGACGACACCAATTGGAATCTGGCTGGACTCCCCGAAGCCCAACAAAACCATCGGATTTACCAAACTTACATAATGAACATATGCATACATTATGCAATAAATCATTATTATAAACTCTTTCTCCTTAGGGAGGCCCTCATTTAGCCAACACAATATCAGCGTGACTGCGACGCTTCCACATGGTAGACATAGAAACTTTGTAAACAAAACTAATATGCGGATTAGAGGCGTGTACTAATTTCCGTGCTAACGTATCGCTATTTTGTAAGGCACTGGAAACTACAATTTCTTGCTGTGCTTTATTGCGCGTCTACGTCTGCGCTGATTTGTTTTTTTTTCGGCACGCTTCTTTTGGTTTTGGACAGCTGAAGTAAGCAACAGTCGATTTAACTGTTCGAGATGATTTTGCGGTTTTTGATTTGGCCAAAATTTTCAAAAAACCTACCAACATTTTCTTTGAGATGCTTTGTACAGAGCAAAAATGTGGAACCGTTGACATTGTCACAGAGAGCAGAAGTCATTGCCTTTTCCTCATCCGTGCCAATTACAATTTTGTCAGTTCCCAGTTTTGACTGTACGTGACCAAAAAGTAGCTGTAGGTAGGCTTTCCCCCATCCCAATGCAAGAGAGTCGGGCCTAGGATGATCTCCCGTTACCCTCTGAACCATACCACACTGATTTTTATACGGTTCGGTCTATGCTGATTACACTCCTTCCCTCTCCTACACAATTTGCTTTCATATCTGAAAGTTGCCCCTCGCAATACACGATAATGTTAGGTAGTTTGCCTTTCAAAATGTATACGGTTTGCACGCAAGAATCCGTTTTTAACTTCGTCAACACTTTAATCACCTCATCAGCAATGTTTTTGTTTTGTGTAACAATTGGTTTTACCTTTCTGTTGTCCCTATAGTTTTTGTCCCGGATCTGTTTATTTGATTTAGGACCAAGTACGCTATTGTCTTTGGCAGCTTCGTAGCAAGCATGTGATGTGGCAATGGTCTTTGCCTTAGTGGCACAGTCTTTCAATATGTCAGGATCTGTTCTAATGAATCTGTTTGCTGTTGCCGTCGTGCAAATTTGTTCTTGAAACGCGTATGTCGCAATACTCAACCAATGCTAGCTTCATTATGTCCTTCATACTTTCCAGGGCGTCAACAACTGTATAACTGCAATAATACCTGTTAAATGTTATGTGCTGAGATGGTTGCGGCTATATATGAACATATGTTGTTGTGTTTTGGATCATCTTTCTAGTACAGAATACGTTGTCGCGTTTGCAAATAGTTGCCAGTGTATTTTCCTGTGATATGGCGAATGTCTGGTTAGATGTTATACCTTTAGAGGAATCCCAAACTCAACAGTCGTCTGGAAAGCCATCTCTGTTGTTGAGTAATACAAACACATTGTCCTTTGCACCAAGATGAATTCTGTCACATGGCGTGGCTGATAACATAAGTGTCAAATTACTGTTTATTCGTCATGAATTTCCCCTGGGAAGACGCTTGATGAAGTTCAGATGGTGGTTTAGATGATAGTTTAGATGGAGATGTATGACCTGTGTCTCGATGTTCGTCAACCTAATTCGTCGGATATGTTATCGCTCAGATCCTTAAATCAGTTGCTACTGCGGAAACTGTGTTGTGTCCTCAAAACTCAAACTAGAATTTGATAGTTTCCGGGAGTTTTAGGGAGGTCCATGCGTTCCTGTTTGATGATTTCTGGTGACAGCAAAGGTAGTCGTTTGTTGAGTGTTTTGCACTTAACGTTGAAAAACGGTGTTCTAAGGGGAGATGGAGGTGAGGGGTCAGTCTTGTAGGTGTTGATGTTGATAACTTTGTCTGCATATGATATGCGTGTGTTATGGTCTGTGGTGGACTACAGGTGCAATGTACAAAGTGATTTGGCTTCCAAAACTTTCCTTTTTGCTCTTTTACGATGTTTGTCCACATAACATTGAGGGGTGTTACGTTTGTTTGTTGAATGTTCTGTGGGTGGAATGTTGTGTTTAACTTAACGTTCGCAATATCTTTGAAGCCGTTGACAGCAGGATAAAGAGATTCGATTGGAATATATATGACATTGGCAAGGGCAATAATTGTCCATACACTCGAAAATTCATTGTCATACTTCACGCAACTTAAACACGCTTCGCAGGTTGTTGGAGAAATGAGTGAGGAACTTCCTCTCTGTGGGTGGGTAGAAATCGTCTCTAGGTTGGTGACCAGCTCTAGACATGTTAGATATCGCAACTGCACCGACAACGATTCGTCTCCTGCAAGCAACGTTGAGTCCGAATTCAATAAGCAGCTGAAGACTTTGCACTAGCCTCGAAAGTAAGATAACTATAGCAGATATGATATATCCGATAAAATTCAGGAAGATATATTTCACTGTTTATGAAGAAAACTAATTAGAGCTGTCTGTACAAGTTTGTGTGCCAGTCAGGAAAGTTCCGGTCATTTCTGAAGCCAGTAGTCGACCTTCCTGGCCCCTTGATGAAAACTACTGCAGGACAATGCTCCTTCTACATTTTCTAAACTGGAGAAAAATCTCAGACATCAAGGATCAGGATACATCATGGACTGACACATTCAATTCAACAGCAATCTGTCCAAACTGGAAAGGTGGAAAGGGCAAAATAACATGACACTAATGAGGAGGAATTCGAAGTTGAAGAGTCTTATGAAAATGATGTAGAACAGCCAGAACGGATGGACGCTCTTCGACCATCCAAATTTCAGTATGATGATGGTAGACCGGGGTACAACTAGAATCAAAGATCATTGCTCCAACAAGATGTAGGAAAGTCATGGATTGAGCACATCAAAGAAAATAGCAATGAGCCAAACAATGTTCTTGATGTACCAAACGTTGTCCTTACCAACATGAATGAAGATCAGATCAATATTGTAATGGACACTCTACATCGATACATATTGTATCTGGTACTGCAGGTTCTGGAAAGTCATATCTGATAAAATGTTTAGTAAAGGGTATAAGAAATCTCTTCAAGATAAAAATAGCGGTACAAATACTCTGTTCTACTGGAAGTAGTGCAAACCTCATTATGGTGGAACTTTGCACAGCTTTTTGAAAATACCAACACATCATAAGTATAAAGAGATGAAACAGCCAGATGAGAAGATTGGGAAACTGCTTCAAGAAATCTGTGTAGGTGTAGAAGTCTTTCTTGTGGATGAAAGATCCCTTATAGGTGCTACTACCTTAGTATGGATGGAGCTCATGTGTAGGTGTGCCATGTATTCAGGATCTAAATCTCAAGAGACTTGGGGTGGTCTCCCAGTTGTCGTGTTTTTAGGTGACGATGTACAGCTTCCACCTGTGTTAGACTACCCAATTTAACACCCAAATAAAGTTTCAACTGCAATGCATGGTGTTCTTGTTTGGAAAGAATTTGATAGAGTTGTTCACTTACAGAACATCATCCGACAAGGCCAGTCTGAAAAACAACTTAAAGAACTGCTATCAGTTTTGAGAGAATACCAGGCCTCACCACCACAAGCACAGTTGTTACAGCAGTTTCAGTGGAACAACGTGAGGACAAGATATGAAATTGAACTCCTGCAAAGTATGTCAGAGGAAGGATTGTTTGTTTTTCCCATACATGAGGAACAAGTGCCAAATTATTAAAGTAAATGCATAACATCCAATTTCAAAATGTAAAGCATTTACCAAAGGACCACATTCTAAATGTGGTAATGTCACTGCAGGAGGCCTATTAGATACAGTTTTCATTAGCAGAGATACAAAGGTATTGTTGTCTATGAACCTATGTGTTTCCTTTGGTTTGTACAATGGTGATATGGGAAAAGTGATTGATATTGTTTACTCTGATGGTAAACAACCTGCCGATTCCGTCTAAGATGTTGTAATGGCAGAGTTCCCCAGTTACACTGGACCCCCGTTCCTGAAAGAAAACAACAAAGTCATTCCAGTAGAACCAGTGACCAGACAGCTTGACTGTGGGTGCTTTTCGTGCAAAAGAGAAAAGATTCCTCTTAGACTTAAATGAGCAACAACTATCCACAGGTGTCAAGGAATGACAATTGGAACTGGGGAACCTAACCGTTTCATTGTTATTAACCCAGGAACACGTAGTTTTGAATCCAGGAACCCTGGGCCCCTTTGTGGCATTATCACGAGAAAAGTCCTCTAGTGCAGTAGAAGGCACTTATCCAGATTGTGCATGGCATCCAGCAGTTCTCATCAATGAGGACAGGGTACAAAACAAATTTTCATCAGCTTAAAAGATGATAACTCTTTTCTACGACACTTTTCAGAAGAATGAAATTCTACATCAGTAAGGTGGGTGATGTGATAATCGCCAACTTTTGTGGTGTTTCTGTTCAACATTATCCTTCTTTAGTTTCACACTCTCTAAACTATTTTCATTCAAATTTCACTCACATAACATTTCACATTCAGTATTTGCAAACTAAACGAAAATGAGACAGATCGTGCCTATATATTATCAATAAATACATCCCTTAACTTCCAAAGAACTCGAACAAACTTGTAATCCTCAATGTAAGTTCATCTTTCTTAAGTCAAATGAAAATGAGACAGAGCATTGACATCCAGTAAACAAACAATAAGACGATAACTGGTGTTATTCGAAGGCCTCTTCATACCTGTATCATTCACATTAGTATATGTATGTATATATATGTAAAATCAAACATGATGGTGGGTGATGTGATAATCGCTAACCTTCCATGAATTAAATACATGTGTACTTGAACTTACAGTATCAGTGATTTATATCTAATACCATTATTAAAGATTAAGCATAAAATATTATCAAGATGAATCAAATACGATGAGTATACTCTGTATAGTCATACAGTAAGTTGTAAAGTAATGGTTTAACAAACTCACTACTGTAAAAGCATATATTTTGTTGGGTTAAATTTTGTTATTTTTGTAGAGGGACAAATTCGTTGGTATTATGTTTCGTGAAATCAATATTTTAAAACCCTGTATTTTGACAGGCGTGACGACACACTGCAGGTAAATACCACGAAATAAAATCTCATATATATATATATATATGTATAAATATGATGCTTTTACAGTATCACCAGGTACAACATTGTCTACACACTTCTGACTTTTTTCACATTGTCCATTTCTTCATATGTTCTTCTCATCAGTATTAATAACCTTAATCATTGTAAAATGGTACATCTTATAATTGCAACTGATTCGAGAGGCAGAGGTCTGCAATGATACCAAGAAAGGAATCATTCACATTGTAATGTCACATATTTTTAAGCCCGGGGCAATATTTTCAACATTGCAACAACAAGTACAGACAAAAGTACTAGCAAATGATATAAATCACAAACTTGTATTTGCAGAGAGATATAATTTTACAGAAAAAAACAAGTCATTTTTTTTGGGGGGGGGGGGGGGGGGGGCGGTTGGAAGTAACATACGGATCCAGTAAATTAGAAAAACAAATGCACAAAGGACGCCTTATTAAACCAAATTTAATACCAATATTGACTCGAGCACAGCGAGTCAATCTTGAAACTGACATCAATTCCATCAACACAATCATCACTGAACACAACACAGCACACAATCTTTCGAACCTCAAATTTGACAATGACAAAATAACGGCTGAGGAAAACATGGTCAAAATTGCAAAGAAGTATGATTACACTAAGTTACACGAGGGTGTCCATCCTGAAACTTCACTTGCAAACAAATGGTTTGAGTTATATGCCAATCCATCTCTAGGTATTTACAAAACCTTCACAGCAACAGCGATGATGAAGAGGAGGAATCTCCTGCTGTAGATACCTGGAATTTCAAACGTTTATAATCAGTACAAACATAAAATTTCATTATTTCACATGGATTATCTCAATGTTGAGAAAGAAAAATCTAAAATCTTTTAATGTATAGGTGGGAGACGTGACCGTCTCTAACCTGCTGTGTCGAACATGTTAAACAAATACATGCTTCATGGATTGGCATATATTAGCTCAAACCATTTGTTTTTCACATTCTGCCTACAACTCACATTATTATAAATATGATGTTTCTTTTTTAAATGACATCTGTTTCTTTTAAACTTTTGGATAAAAATAATAATACATATATCACTATTATTATGAACATACATTATTACAGGGAGGGGGTATATATACTAACTGGTATTCCTGGATAAAATAAGAACCAAATGAGGATATTATTACTTTCAATACATGGTCTAGTAGTACTGTAGTACATACCAGTCAACTTCAAAATATATTGCGATGCATCATATTAAAGCAGTGTAAATGACGATCATACTAAAACAGATCAAACACAAGAACTTTGAAGAAGTACAAGGATGAATGATTTTGACCAACAACTGAACAGATTCCAGTATTATTATAAGTACAGGTAAGGCATTTTTTTATGTATTAAAATTTATGTTATGATTCAAAAATTAAATGTATTGAAACAAATGGACAGTACGAGCTTCGCTCTCTCCGGGCCATGCCGGAGTCATATTAAAAGCTTTAAATCTAGTCAGATGTTACTTATCTTCCGGGTGTTACACTGCTGCCAACATCAGGACTCCAGACATATACATACCCCCGGTTTACGCGAGAATGCTACTGTAAATGTGATTGTTTCCGTAAAGCACTTCGTTGTCGTAAAAGAGAAAGCCCGTGGTCAACTTTATGAGTGTCGCAAAAGAAATAGTGTGTAAACTTACAAACTTAAAACCAGATGTTACATCAAAATTGGAGAAACAAATTTTAATTGATGCACTAAGTGACCATAATCTGGACTCTTATCCCGCCTCAGGCAAAAATCCTGTAGTCCTTTTGGTTAAAACGACGTCACATGATATCCAGTATATTTTCATGTTAGGTCAGTAGAATCTCATATTAGGTGAGTACGAAAGAGTTATCGTTCTTTGGCCATAAGAGTCAACTTGTAACAAGATGGCGACCAAGCGGTTTGTGCAGACGACAGCCGATGAAATGTTAACAAAGCGGGTGAAAGTAAATGCTGACAACACTATCAAGGCTAATCAAAAGTCGGCGAGAATTTTAACGGAATATCTGACAGAAATGTGCCAAGATACCGCATTCGAGTCATTTGATGAGGTGAGACTTGCGGAAGTTCTGGGCCATTTTTATATGGACGTGCGTAAACCAGAGGGGGAGAAATACAAGTCATCGTCGTTTGATAATATCCGCCATGCATTGAACCGGTATTTGAGGGCCCCACCACTTAACCGTAAATTTGACATTATAAAAGACCCAGCATTTTCCGATGCGAACATGAATTTTAAGGCAGTGATGGCCGAGCTGAAACGATTTTATTTTATCCAAAGGGCCTTGGACGGGATAAATTCGTTACACAGTTTGTTAGTGACCTAATACGGAAAAAATATTGGGTCTAAAAGAAACTTGTATCGGGCAGCCTCGCCCGATACAAGTTTCTTTTAGACCCAATATTTTTCCGTATTAGGTCACTAACAAACTGTGTAACTAATATTACGTTAGTCTGCTCATACTAAACGGTTCTAATATAATTTCCCTGCTCCAGTCCACATACACAGAACAGTCATTCTATAAATAGACACCTTCAAACAACTGATGTTGAATGCTGTAGACAAACGGCTGTGAGGAAACCGAATGTAACATCCAGACTCACGGGAAACTTTAAATTCGTTGTTTTTATTAATTGTTAAAAATAACAGTTATAAACTTGTATTGATTTTATAACAAAGTAAGTAAACTACAAAAGCAATAATAAATATTTCATTCAAACAGGGAATTAGCTGAAATATTGTCCGGTAACAAATGCTACTAAGGGAATGTCACAAATCCTATCAATCTGAGATCACTGTTTTTTTTAATTATTATTAAAATTTTAAAAACATGTTGCCTAGTGTTCTGATTTTTATATTATGCACATCTTTTAAATATTAGGAATTTAATTACCATTTATCTTTTTCTCGGTGTTGCTTTATATTTGAAATACTGATGATTTTATTTAGCTACCCCTATATTGCCCATTACCGTGGAATGACCCTTTTATGTCCCTAAATAGAGGACACCAAAGCAAACCCCAATCTGCATGGGTTCCCCACATTAGTTGCCTCCTACGATAGATGCATTTGGTAACGTTTCCCGATCGGTGCCAAAGAGGACAAGCAGGACTTTGTAAACAGAAAAGGTTTCCATTCCCAGAATTGCCAAGTATTGCCATTGACTCGACCGAGTTTCAAATGTCTTTCGAGTGCTAGTATCGCTTACTTCGATATTTGACCAAATCCATTCCTGCAAAATCATATCAGTTTCTGATTATTTAATCTGTTGGTTGAATCATATGTTTTAAGTAATATTCCCGTAATCAATAAAAGAGACACATTATTAATTTGAAGAGGCCTAAGAAGCTGGGTGACAGGCCCAGTCGGATGTCGAACGCCTCCGCATTCTGCGAGATGTACTCACAAATATAAACAACAATGAAAAAGTTGTCGAATATTTGATTATGGTGATTTTGCAGACAGATAGTGTAGATTTTAGTAATGGAAACAGACTGCCAAAGAATCTTAACGAGTCAACATGAAAGCAGTTTTCAATAAATTGTAGCAATAGGAGGAGTTGTATAGGCAATGAATTCTTTCATTTGGAAGTAAGCTGTTCTGAAGACATGTTCCAAAACCTCAAACCCAACGACATTTGTCTGTATTCCAAGGCCCGATTTTCTTCACATGTAGTCATACCAGTATTTGAAGAAGCTTCACTGACAGGCCAGGGCTGATTTTCTCCATATTTACCAGTAGGGGCTGTATTTGAGGCAGATTTACATTTGATTTCTTGCGAGACTTACTGTGCAGCTTCATTCTCATCAATGCCCTTGCTTGAGTCATCACAAGGTGAGACTGGAAGTTAAATGACGTCCTGTTGCATAACTTGATAACTGGAAAGCTCATTAATATGAAATAAACCTGGAATCATTTATAATACATGAATGTTTTGATTTTTTATGGTTTAATCATTTATTTTTTCGTACAGTTCACACGATTAGTCTATTTTAATAATTCAGTTATATAATTTGATAAATGATGTTAATAGTCTGTAAAGTGTAAGCATCACTTCATCAGGTAATTAAATGTTAAAAGAAGATGGTTCCTTTAAAAAAATATAGAATTAATAAAAATAACTTTCTTTTTTTATATGTAAAATGCATCTCCTGTTTAATATGCATTAAAACATACTGAATTGTAATCTGACAAGTGACAACCAAAATTAATTGTAAAATTTGAATTATGTTTCACATGTTTAAGAACGATTTTTTTTATAAAAAAGTGTACTTACCACTAACCAGACAGTTGTAGTTAATATAAACTCTGTTAATAAAAGAACGGTATTAGTAACAAGAGGCCCAGAGGGCCTGTATCGCTCACCTGGATAATAGAGCAACTATGGGATATTATTTTTATTACAAAAAATCTCTCCAATGGTACTTATGAAGAAGGTTTTTAAAGATTTTAACCTCAAATTTCCCTATGCGGCTCCGCAACTATGCACCCAAAGGGGCCACACCCTCTGTTTATACACAATTTAGTTCTTTTTGCCAAAGGAGCATCCTTGGGCCACGGGGACACAATTTTGTATGAACTGTGGGTGTGGGTGTGGCCCCTTTGGGTGCTGAGGGGCAGGGATCAGGTGAGCTAAAAACAAAATGCAATTTCCGTGCAACGATGCATCGATGAAAATTAATTAATGTTTACAGGTTATTACTGAGAGTACAAATTTAGCACTCACTTTTGGAGTTTAAAAACTCAAAACTCTGATTTATCATTCCAATTAGTTTATTTCCATGTGTTCTGATATATACCATGGTAGTGAAAATGACCAGGAATTTACAGGTACAAAATGATCATTGGTCACCTTCATGATAATACAATAGAACAGAAGCATTTTTGATACTTATAACATCCTAAAAAGTCTAATGACTTTTTACACCCCTGTAAGTATCGAGTAAATGATATTGACAATGGCTTTGGGTTCTGTCCCCTGGCCGAGACATACCAAAGTCTTCAATGGTAGTTTCTACTCCTGCTTAACGCTCAGCAAATTACGAGTGGGACGACTGGTTCGCCCGTTGTCAGTATAATGTGACCGGGTGGGGCGTCCTGCTGGGTGTCTTCGGCAGTATGTCTCAGTGAGGTAGCACTATAAAGTCGGCATCAGTTCCGCGCTATCACAAGGAGACAAACACGAACATATCGCAGCCTCCCGAAATACACACACATACACTACACGCATGCATCTTGCACCCAGGGGAGGCCGTCCTTAAATGACCTTAGATGTTAATAGGACGTTTAACAAAATCAATCAATCAAACAATGTCTGACATCGTCGATATCGACTTTCAAACAACAATGTACGGCAATATGCAACTAAGTTCGTCACAACAGTGCACTGAACAGAACTGTATATAAACTGCCAACTGAAGAACTGATACATTATAGCATCATATCTTTTGGGGGTTTTGTTAAATAAGTCAGCAATCGATCTTGGCTGTTGGCGCTTTTTCTTTTCCATGCTTTTAAGTGATGTAGACGAGACGTTTTGCAAAAGCGTGTATTTTTGACTTTGCTAACTTAATGAAACCCCTGTCTATTCTTCTTCACTCTGTGGTGAGTGGCTCTGGTGTATGACTGACATCTTGCAAATATTGTTTCAAGTCCTGCTAAAGTCAAAGGTTTTGTCCAAATGACGTGCAAATCCCATTCACATCACACCTAAAGCAACATGGGATCAAGTACCAACTACACTCGCTCCAGCACGGCATTTACAGTACCATCTATGCCCAGTGCACTCATCAAAAATATCCACAATTGGTATGCTTTCGAGCTAATTTGTCTGCTCTGCATCTTAGTTCTGATGTGGTAAGCATCTACTTTACAAGCAGATACTTAATTTCAGTTGATACAAACGCAGTGTTAAATTCCTCAGGTCTTCTTCCGTCATAACCGGGTATTCAATATCACTGGCAGTGTCCATCCTTTGCCACTTGCTTGGCTCATTGGCAAGACCACCTCGGTCAATTCTTTCCTGGATAGTGTTCTTTGACAGATACAACATCTTTGAACAAATGAGTTGATCTTTCTCTGTATCCTCCGTGCTAATTGGTGTACAGAACTTGTTGCAGATTCTTACGATATCTCCAACTTATGGAATCAGGGAGTTAGGCAGCACACGGTCCGTATGCGAGGGCTGTTCAAAAGGTATTGTCCTAGATGATATAAATGACAAACAAAGTACACCAATTTAATTTTGTTTCTTTCATTCCTTGGAAGTATTCACATTTTACAAGGCGTTTCAGCCTTCGGATCCAATGTCTGAATGCTTTCTGGTAGTCTTTTTGCGGTATACTCTTCAGATACTGGAATATTGCAGCTCCAACTTACGCACGAAACCTGTAGTGACGTCCAGACAGATGTCTTTTCAAATTTGGGAACAAGAAAAAGTCACACTGGGGAATAGGGTGGGTGCGGTAACAACAACTTTCTCTTTCTCCAAAAACTCCTTGACCAACTTTGATTTGTGTGCTGGAACATTGTCATGTAGCAAAAGAATACCACGTATCCCTGTTTTGGTCTCTTTTTCTGAAATAATTTCTTCACTTTCGTCTTTACAATGTCTTTATACACACTGCCCGTTATGCTCATACCTTTTGGGATAGATATCTGGGCAACAACACCATTCGAATTGAAGAACACAGCATAGAGAACCTTCTTACGGGTCTCTTTTCATTTCGGGTAAGCCATACTTTATTATTTTTCTTTGGGGTTCAGAATAGTGAACCCATGTCTCATTACCTGTTACAATTTCGGCAAGTCGACGCTGGTTGCAATGTTGATACGGTTATCAACAAATTCTTTGCCATTGAAACACACTCTTTTGTTCTTGTGTCAATAAATGCGGTATCCATCTTGCAGATATCTTCCTATATCCCAATTTTCAGAATGGAATGAACGGACCCCGTTGAAATGCCTACAACACATCTTGCTATTTGTTTAACTGTCAATCTACCTTCCTCGGCTACTAATGGCTTAATTTTGGATATGTTTGTGAAGTTAGATGATGTCTTTGGCCTTCCGGAACGAACGTGGTCGCCGATTTCTTCTGACCCTTTGCGAAATTTTGATAACCGTCGGGAAATCGATCGATATGATAGGTGGGAATCTCCATAAACTTCACACATTTCATGAAAAGTATCCTTTGGTGATTTTCCAAGTTTTGCACACGCTTTCATAAAGCTTCTCATTTCAGTCAAATCTACAAAAAAATGCCTGTCATTTTGTATAGAGTCAGTCGAGTGCACGGTTTGTGTTTAAATTCACCTACCCGTGAATTGATCGCAAGTCACGCCTGAACGCATAATTTCTACGGTATCGCAGCGAGGACACTACTTTTTGAACGGCCATTGTATGTCCATTTTTTTAATTTACAGCCTCTACAAAGGCTTTGGGTTCTGTCCCCTGGCCGAGACATACCAAAGTCTTTAAAAATGGTAGTTTATACTCCTGCTTAACGCTCAGCAAATTAGGAGTGGGACGACTGGTTCGCCCGTTGTCAGTATAATGTGACCGGGTGGGGCGTCCTGCTGGGTGTCTTCGGCAGTATGTTTCAGTGAGGTAGCACTATAAAGTCGGCATCAGTTCCGCGCTATCACAAGGAGACAAACACGAACATATCGCAGCCTCCCAAAATACACACACATACACTACACGCATGCATCTTGCACACAGGGGAGGCCGTCCTTAAATGACCTTAGCTGTTAATAGGACGTTAAACAAAATCAAACAAACAAACAAACAAACCTCTACAACCCACCTGCAAGATTGAATCTGACTGATACATACAGTGTAACAATGCATTTGACATTAGCTATATCAAAGGAAGTTTGATTTGAACTTTGTCAACTTCTTCTTTATAGATAAGTTCATGCACATCAGTTTCTAATTTTATTCTAAAGTATCTACTATTCTCACTGGGAAGGACCTTTTAGCATTTTAGGGTCATATCTATAAAAAAAATAGGTTATTATGAAATCATAAGTTATACACATGTTCAGGTCACCTGAGACGAAGTCTCAAGTGACCTATTGTGATCGCCTTTTGTCCGGCGTCGTCCGTCCGAAAACAATTAACGTTTTCAACCTCAGCCAATTTCAATGACATTTTGCAGAAACCTTTCATGGCCAAAGGTCAAAGAATCAAATACTCTTCATAGATGGAAAGGGTCTTGAGGTGCTTTACTAAAATTCAGCTGACTGACAGAACCACTATTTGTACATGGCACATATACTACCCAAATCTTTCAAACTACTTTTGCGTTGCATGTAGTTCAAGATACCTTTGTTACAAAATGATTTCTTTTTTATTTGGTAACATCGATAACATTTAACAGTTTTTCCATAAATCAGGTGACCGTTAAGGCCCATGGACCTTTTGTATTAGTGAAGCTAGTCAAGTGTCAATCATAATAAGAAGTCCTACCCTTTTTGTAACGGGGAGCGTAGCTTTCTTCAACTGTGTGTTGTTTTTGTTTTGAAAAAGATGGCATCTCTGTTTGCATTCCTGTTTTAATACCTCGCCAAGCATGTAAGATAATGCTCAACAATAGGATACGAGTTATATTCAAAGCTTTCCAGTCATCAACTTGTGCTGCCATCTTGCATTGGTCAAATTTCTGTTGCAAGCATTGCTGACAGAAACATGATAGTCTGCGCGTCATCACCCTGCTTCTTTCCAACCCACGAGAGGAATGTAACTTCCTCGTACCGGGAAGAGTTCCCTGAGAGGTCTTACCCTCTTCATTTCATTGGTTGCACGAACATAAATTTTCGTAATTTATGTTTGCATGTGTTTGGCAGAGGGGGGATTGACAACTTTTGTACAACATCAAAGAATGAGTCCTTGTCCTTGATGAGTGCTTCATTCTTCACGACCCTCCTTGCCATTGACTAAATCACTGATGCCTCACTATCACATCGGTTTTTTCCCGCTGATTACAATGGCATGCTCAAACTCGACCTTACATAATCAAATACTTTCTCTGTAAAAGAATGGACAGTCATGTTTAGTTTAGTGGTTTAATTTTGTTTAGCGTCCTATTAACAGCTAAGGTCATTTAAGCACGTGCCCCAATGTGTGTAGTGTGTGCGTGCGTGTATGCAGGAGACAGGATATGTTGGTGTGCTTGCCTCCTTGTGATAGCGCAAATCTGATGCATACTTTATAGTGCTTTCTTTATAGGAGGCATGGTAGTCTAGTGGTAGGACGTCGGGCTCGTGACCGAAGGGTTGCGTGTTCGAGTCACCGCACGGCACTGTGTTGTACCTTTGTTGTTACTCCGCTTGTTCCAGTCTACTCAGCTGTAAATGAGTACGTGGTTGGGCAGTGTTAGAATTGTTTAATGCTAGCTGTTACCGCCGAAATTGCAGCTCCGACTGTATGCTTCCCAGGGAGTTGAGAAAGGTATCTGCTGGTTACAAAGGCCCAATAACCACGGATACTAATTTGTGAACCGTTTTGAGACTACCTACGAACTAGGTTTTGATAAAACGGTATATAAAAACGTCTAATTATTATTATTATCTCACTGAAATGCCATGCCGAAGGCACAGGGCACAGCATTCCGCACAGTCGCATTATACTGACAACGGGTGAACCAGTTGCTGCCATTCCCCTAAATGCTGAACGTTAAGCAGGGAATAACAACTAACATTTTTTAAGGACTTTGGTATGTCGTCCGGGCCTAGGGGACAGAACCCATTCCCTTCCTCATCTGGATGAACGCTTAATTTTCCAGCCAAAAGTGATTTGTTGCTATGATATAAAAGGTAGTTAGAAGTAGAAAGAAAGATAATGATCCAAAATATTGCAATGGGCGCAGCAGAATTTTTTTGGTCGCTTTTGTGTCCCAAAATAGATGACACCAAAGCTAATCCCCAATTTTGCAGGGGTTGCCTTATTAGTCACCTCTTACGATACACGTGCAGTGGGTAACAGCAGGTGTATTCTTTTCCCGATCCCGCACCTACAGGGGTGGACAGTCATGTAGTACTATCTGATACTATGTCAATGCACTCTTCAATCAAGTAATGGCATTCCTTCCTGGGACACTTGTATCTCGCTATCATGGAATGAAGGGTCACAGAACCCGGGACTTAATGAGCGGCTTAATTGTATCTGATTTTTGGAGAAACAAGTGAAAGTTTAAGCAACGTCCATTGTTATAGGGTCTTGTTGCCATTTCTCCTCAAACAAATGACATGCCATATGGTCAAGTTCCTGCTCAAACTCAAGCTGTTTTGTTAACATTTTATGGGTCTTTGGGTTTGTTGTTTTGACGTTCTCCCAACTAGACCATTTAACCTCTCCGTGATATTGTAACATTGGCTTAACCTTTTCTTTCAAAAGCCACGTCCCACACTATTCACAGTTTCGATATATGCATGTCAAATTGGTAAATTTGTCAGATGTCACACACAGTATTTCGGACTGCTGAGAAGTATTCGCATGGACACTGGAACAACTTTCTATGCTTCTGGGAAAGAACGTGTTTATGTTTCAACATGCAAAATGTTGTTGTTCGTGTTTTCACCAGTCAATGTTTTCTAAGCTGTACTTAGTGATGATTGCATGATTTCTTTTGCTACAAGGTCCTTTTTGACTGCTCTTCCGATATTGTCTCCTCTTCAAAGAACCCTTAATGCTGGTTTTCATTTCTGCTGGCTTTTTCCTCTTACGTGGTTTGTCCTCAAAACATGTTGAAGCAAGGTATTTTCTCGGTAGTGCAGCAAAACAATTGTTGAGATTCTTTGGACTTGTTAAGATATTTGAACATCTGGAAGAATTCTTTCCTTTTTTGTTTTAGTTTTCCCGATCTTCCTTTGAGATTATCGTTTGCCTCTTTCACTCCACCCAGAAACATCGGTAAAATTCTTCTTGCAATATATACCGGTAATCAAAGGCCTTCTTTCGCAAGAGCAGCACCCTTTCTCTTTGGTGTCACATTAGTAGTAAGCCTCTTTTTTTTTTACTTTGGCTTATTTGTTCGGTGACTTGGGCATTTTGAAACTTCTGTACACATATTTATGAAATGACAGTTGACTCTGCGACTGTGGAATCTGATTTTTAGTCTCTGGAATCTTTCTCACTTAACTCTTAACCTTTTTTTTGTGAAGATATTTTTGCTCTATACTAAGCTTTGTTGGCATGTGTTTCTCGTTCTGTTGTCTGTGAAATGGGGAAGGGGGACAACAATTCAGCATATTCTTATGTTTCTTAATTCGAATGTTCTACAGGTATTCATACAAAACCGCATGCTTTAGCTACCACAAGCAAACAATTGTCTAAACATATTAATATTCAACGTGGATGTCGTAAAGGCGATCCAATCGCTCCGTAATTTTTTTTATACGCCCGTCAAATTTGACGGGAGTATTATGTTATGGGTTTGTCCGTCCGTCCATTGCGTATACTTTTGTTGGCCCGGCAATCTCCTCCTCCATTTTTCGACCTATCTCTTTGAAACTTAATATACATTAATAATCATGATATGAAGTTGCGTCTTCCTTAAAAGAATTTTGATTCGACAATTTTTCGAAAAGTTATTACCCTTTGTTTACTTTAGTATATGATTTTTGTCCGGCAATTTTGATTCGACGATTTTTGCAGAAGTTATCCGAATATTTCTCCTACACTTTTTTATATCATGTCCACTAACCACTCTTAGAATGATGCAGATTTTATTTCAATGTAAGAAAGTATATAACACTATATGGCATTCGACAGGCGTATATTGTTCCGCCCCGTGGTACTCTTGTTTATTCTGTGCTGAGGTTTTAGCAGCAGTAATGAAATAACCTCAGTAAAGGCATAAATTTAAAAAAAAATAAAGCATGTCCAGCATCCCCTTGTTAAGAAACAACTTACTCGGCCATTTGCAAGAAACCATAGAAAGCTTTGAAAAAGTCGGCTGAAAACAAGTTTGACTCGTAAGCTGAACTACAAACAACGGTAGTATTTGAATATATCTTACTAGTACTTCAGGTGAGATAGGCGGATGACTGTGGCTCTTGCATATAACTAGGTCATGCCAGGGATTGCCATTTAATTTCATTGATTTTATGCGAGCAGGTAACGATAAAGGTAAACTTCCCTATTCTTTGAGGAAAGCTTCCACATTAAATGGTCGTTCTGTGAAATAAGTTCGTCCTTATATCAAGGTGCAAATGTAACGTTATGGACACTATCCAGATACGTTTTTTCAGCAAAACAAAAACGCTTTACTCCCCACCAATATTCTGCAAGAACCCATGATCCCACTTATTTTTTATGTTAGTGTCGTCAGATAACCAACAATTTCTCACCTCTTACATATTTGTGTATATTGGCAGTGTTTTTGAGTATTTCGGGATTTTTTTATAAGTATATTTTGAATGATCGCACCAAAGGAGGGAGGGCTGGATTTACAAAGACAGAAAAAAACCACTGATGGGTACACAGGTAGGTTAAAAAAAGATCTTTTTAGGAAATAACAATTTACCATCCATTGTCACAAGATAAAGAGGTTATAGACTACTTTTGAAAACAACATTTATAAAATGGGTTATCTTTTTTTGTTTATAATTTGATACAATGTAATCCCAGTCACAGTAAAATCATAGATGTTAACAATTCTAATTTTAGAATGCTTTCACCTGTGTATGTCTGATCCAATGATTACAACACGAAAATCAGACACGACTGTAGAGATTTGAATCATTTCTTGATATACTTTTAATTCCTTTTGTATAAAACAAGAAATCCTTCGTTTTTGGCATAGTATTACAATATTTATTCAATCTATGTTAACAATGAATGACCATGGTCATGTGCAGGTTTGAATGTGTAAACTATGGTTTCAGATTATATCATTGTCAAGGAAGAAAATATTGTTTACTATGCTCCAACTATGCAGGAAAATATTGTGAGAATGGTACAACAATAAAACTGCATTGCATTCCATCAGGTGACGGTGCTGATCAAAAAACATGATCATTGTGGATTCAAAAAATTAAACTTGTACGACCAGATACTCCAATTGGCTCAAACTCGCAATTTTCATTTTGAAAACAATATATGCAAACAGGGATTCTGACTACACCACGGGAAATAGTGTTACCCCGCAAACCTTTAGTGCGCCATTCTGAATTTGAGAACACTGAAAACATTCCCTGTGAGGATACATCATGTATATCTACTACTTTTAGTTCCTTGTCTTTAAAGGAGAGTTCTGAAACACAGACTGACCCTATAGTTGGGGATTCCGTTTATGTCTAGACATCAGATGTGAATGTAAAAGATGATGATACACAGATACAATTAAATAACACCAAATGTAAGAAATCATCTGCATCACAGACATTTGTTCTTATTTTTAAGATTATTGAAAATGATGATGAGAAGACAAAATATTTTACTGGTTATCCAAATTATGCAACATTTTTACTGGGTTTTTTTTTAATACTTTTTATAAGCATGATGCAGAAAAGTTGACCTACTGGGAAGGGGGGAAAATAACTCCACTACATGCAAAAGACAGAAAATATTCCCAACCAAAAATAGAGAAACCTGGGAGGAAAGGTGCCTGGTATGTTTGAACTGGAAGCATGGTCTTCGGCAAAAATTTCTTGCAGATTTATTTAGTGTCTGGTATGACAGTTTCTTGGACCATAAATACATGGATTAATTTTGTTTGATCACATGCAGTCACTTATCCCATGGCCATCAAGAGAACAAATTTTGAGCAATTTGCCTAAACATTTTACAGAAATGACTCAGGTTTGTATAGTTATAGATGCAGCAGAATTCTTCTGCGAGAAACCGAGAAACATGGAGGCTTAATTTCTTACATGGAGTTAATACAAACACCATAACACTTATAAAGATGTTATTCTTGCAGACAAAGGCTTCACTGTTGGAGATTTACTTCCTACACATAAATGTACATATAAATATATACAGGTATGAAACCAGTACACAACTGTAATGATTTTGTTCAATAAAAATCACTTGAGTATTTAAAATAGACATATTTTCAGTTGACCCTTGCTTGACATTTTGTAATTTCAAATAATCTTTTCCCTAAATCTGAAGAGTCAAAACACATTCTAAATAGACATATCTTTGCAAATTCGAGAGTCAAAGCTCATTATGGGATTAATTGATGTCCTAGATGGCTCAGGTATATAATGTTAAATTAATTGTGTATCAGTACATGCATGTACAATTGCATTCCATTAGACAATGCAAATTAACTTTAACAATGTTGAATTATGTGTGATTTTTGTAATAGATTTTGGTATGTTAAAATTTCAAAACACTTGATGGGTGTATTGTCTGTTACAACAACTATTGGTAAAACTAATATATATGTGGGTTTTTTTTTAGTTAAAGTTACTAGGTATGCACAGAGGTTTGAAAAATGAAATCACTGATCAAGTATTTTCATACTTTGTTATATACATATATTGAGAAACAGGCCAATACGAGAATGATAATATCACAATATATCCAGGAGAAAGGGTATGTGGGTGTGCTTGCCTCCTTGTGATAGCGCGGATCTGATGCAGATCTTATTATTGCCGCCACCAGCCTACTCGACTGACTGTTGATCTCTTGTCCCCAGTTGTCAAACAGTTTAGAACAGACGAACACATGCAGATGAAAAATTCACTTTATTCAAGCACAAATAATAAATAGTGCAATGCAAATAAGTTATTCTAATGCCTCATTTAATAGGCTGACCCCTATAGATTTACACAAAAGTGCACAGTCATAGTGAAAGTGCAAGGAGGGTATACTGTGAAGATGCTACCAAGCACTGAAGGTGCAACAGTAACCACTAAGGTGCATTACTGGCCTTATCTATAAAAAATAAATACCATAAGGTTTGGAATACATATAAATAGCTAATTAAAATGTACATCCATTGACTGAATAGTCATTATTTCGATATTCGCGGCTGTACACGTCTCGGTGAAGGTGCTACCAAGCACTGAAGGTGCAATATCAGCACAGCTTATAAGATCTATCTATCCCCATAACGTCTCTGGTATTTATTTACCTCTGCTGCCATTCTGCTCTGCTTATATTTTCTGCTCTGGAAATAGTGGGCAACTAAGCATGGCTACTGCTTGCGACTGAATGCACCTTAGGCTTATCGCCGCCGGCTTTTATGCTTTCTGTGACGTCATACCATGTCTAGACGTCGCCACCGTTGTCCATTCAGCATCCCGCTTGTGGAGAGGCTTCGTCAGTCTCGGCCAATCAGCGCTCCGATTACTTGAGTTCGCCAATTACTGTTGTGACCCAGCGATGTTTACAACGAACGTGTCACGTTTACAGTGATAATATGGTATTTACCGACGAAATATCGACTACTACAACATGATTATCGACACCAGGTACGTATTATTTGTTCAGGGATCATTCTATATCAAACTTGCGTATCTTCATTGCGTATAATGAATATATAAAGGAAAAACGGCCTGTTGTGGTTGCCGTCTGACGGACAGCTGACCGCGCCGTATTGTTAAACGGTCTTGCACATTTGGTTGAACTTTGAGCAGACAGCACCGCCGTTTGTGTAACATTATAGTGTTACCTCACTGAAATACCATGCCGAAGACACCCAGCACAGCATTCCGCCCTGTCACATACTTACAACGGCTTCATAGACGGTCACTGCCAAGGATGTCACAGTGGACGCGAACCGCCATTTGATGTTCACGACAGACCGGTAGCTGCCCCTCTTGGCCAAGGGAAAAGACGTGGTTTATGTGTTCAACATTCGGGGTAGTGATTAAGCCGTTCACACGGCTCTTCAGTGTCCACGCCTTTGTCAGGAGTAGATCCAGTATTAAGCAGATCCCTCTGATGTTCTAAATCATGTCTAGAAAGCGCCATGCAGATTACTATGCGGTAGGTTTATACATGAGTATGTTATAATTTTATAATTTCAAAGTGATATAAAAACAAGCAAAATTACCCGTGGTATATAAGTTATACAAATTGTCATGTATGTATTTGTTTTAAAACAAATATTGTTTCTTTTTAAAGTCTTCAAAATGGACTAATGGAGTGTGTACGGTGAGGCCATCCGACCAACAATAATGAAGAGGGATGGCACAACCGTCTGAACTCTCGGTGCAGCACCCGCTGTCCAGTTCCGTATCTGAAGATATAAGAAATGTATGTGAAGATATCACTTTTAGTATTGTCCAACCAGAGCGATGTCTATTCACCGAGTGAAGAAAAAGTCGATGTTATGGTGGCATCTTTCTCGCATACATTATAGTATTTACATACCTACATAATTGATACTATTTTTGTTTGGGAATCTTACCAAATAATTACGAGTTATGACCTCAAATTCTATATGGCAGGAAAGAAGTTTCGTTACCAATCATGGTGATGAAATTGTACGATAAAGCGGATTTCATGGCACTTGACAGAATACTTTCGGCACCATGATGTATACTAAAGTTGGAATGTATTTTATGGGAAAATTAAGAAAGTAGAGAGCAAACACGTACAAGTAAAATTACAAAAAGTACAAAACAACTCCTCGTGTTGAATAAGTGACGAAATCATTAACTGGAAGTTCAATTTTAAATTTCCGACAGTCAGCAACATGTATCATTGAACGGGGTTCTGGAGTATCCCAGGGGTCAGTGCTAGAGCTGACATTATTCGTGATATATACTACTCACATTTTACCAAGGGATCACTTTTATTTTTCGGCATATGTTAAATAAATATTTTATTTGGTTTATACCGAGATTATTTAAAAAAAATATTCATCAGTAAAATTGGCAACAACGAGGTATTCACTAAAAAACTTAAATTGAACAAAACTCATCCTAAATAAACAGAAACTGTTTTACTATCGAGTGTGACGCCCATGCGCATCAATTACAGCTTCAAAACGTCTCCGCATGCCCCGAATGAGATCGCGTATCCGGTTTTGTGGGATAGCGTTCCACTCGGCTACCAAAGCCGTTCCCAGCTCCTGGAGCGTTCTGCAGCATGTTCCTCACATCCTCCATGGGATTAAGATCCGGCGAGCGGGCTAGCTAATCCATTCGTCGAATAGTCTCTTGCTGTAGATACTGCTCAGTCACCCTTGCTCTATGTGACCAAGCATTAACGTCCATACGGATGAAGTTGGGGCCAATAGCGCCAGCGTAGGGTCCGACATAGGCATCAAGGATTTCATCGCAGTAAATCCGGGCCGTTACTGTAACATTATAGAAGACATGGAGGCTGATGTCTCACCACACCATCATTGAACCTCCTACGTATCGGTCATGTTCCACAACGTTACCTGCCTGGAACCTCTCCCCTGAAAAGTCCAAGTGCTGTGAGCTTGGGACCAATTAGCTAACATGGCGGGCAGCCAAAGGAACTCGTATTGCTGGTCTACGTGACCTTAAACCAGCATCATGCAGATGGTTCCTAACTGTCTGAGTGGTTACCCAGCTACCAAAAGCATTTAGGAGGTCATTTCGTAAAGCTGTGGCAGTCTGGAACCTGTGACGCCGTGTCTGTATGAGCAAACATCGGTCTTGGCGCTGCGTTGTAGCTTTATAACGACCTCCAGCATGACGTCTTCCGTTAGTTTGGAAACGATTCAACATTCTTGCCACCACACTTTGGGACACCCCAAGGTCTGCTGAAACCTGACGTTGAGACATGGTAGATTGCAGCATTCCGATGCCCCTATTCATTTCACCGCCATTTAACCGTTGTCTGGTTCGTCTTTGTGCCAAATTAATACCAAAGAATATTCATCAAATTGATTTCCTGAACAATTTGAACAACGCCTTACTTAGCTTTTGAAAAGGGTGTACACGTGGAAAAGCGTGCACGAGCTTTTATTGTTGACTGAACACACCCACACAGGACGATATGGAAGCCCAAAACAGTCGGACCTACACCTTCTACAAAGCCGCCATATTGTATACCATTATAACAATGCAAGCCCTGCCCGACAAAGTGAGAGAAAGCGTAGCGGCCATTGCAGATATAACGGATAAAAGCTTAATAACTGAGGTTGTGGGTCAATTGATGAACAATTCTTTATTTCAAACTACTATAATTGCCACCCTCAGTATCACAAACTTAGAGACCAAGATCGATGCTCCCGAACGTCGTGTAGAAGAGGGTTAACAGTACTCCCGAAAAAAATGTTTAAAATTTCGGGTCATTAGAGAACAGGAATGTGAAACACCACCTCACTTATCGTGGAGGCGTGCAATAACCACTTGCTTGTAATGGTAACACCAGCTGACATCAGCAATTCCCATCGGGTTGGCCCGAAATCCCCTACATGCCGAAGGGACATAATAGTACGCTTTATATCTTATGCTACCCGGGATGAGGTATACGATGGCCGATTTCAATTATTTGGTAAACAATCTGACCAATCTCCAAATAAGGACTCCTTTGTTGACGTAGTGCGTTCTAAGCCTTCTACTCAAATGAAGATCTTACAAAACAACGAGCAGCTGTGTATGCTAAAAATATAACCCGAGATCTATCGGAACATTTTCCGGGACATGGACCCAAGATGGCAAAGTCATTGTGCGAAACAGATCTGGTGGCAAAACGTCTGTAACAAGACTTTCAGAGCCCGACCCGCCGTCTAAACCACGCGAGATATCCACTAAATCCGTCCATCCCTCCCGTCATGGAACCCCAATAGGTGCAACAGCCCCCTCCTGGACCCCGGATAATAAAAACAGACATCGTCAGTCAGCTTCTACACAGTCCGGTAACACATCTACTTGACAATGATGAACACTTTAAGAAATGTTTGTTGTTGTTTATTATATATAATCCTAATATAAGCCCCATAGGCTGTTACTCAATACTCATGATTGATATAATTGTGTTAGCATTCAATTATAGATAATAAAAAAACCCGCACAAAGATAGTACAATTTGTATCATTATAAATAATCGTTCAATTAGTGGTCATTGTTTTTAAAAAATAACAATCATAAAATGACAATCAAATGTGGTCTGCTTTACTACAATTTGCCTATAGAATTTCAGGATCACCTTATCCAGTATATCACTGTCGTCTAATTATGTAAATAGGCAACCCCGCATTACGAAGTGGTACTGGAGAAAAAGTTTGAAATGTGTTGTTTTTTTTAGATGGTGGGCATCTTTGATTTTGGACCGACCCGAAAAATAACAACACTTGGTCAAGACCATCTCAGGATCATTTCAGGCAAGTTTTTGAGAAGTTTAAAATAGGTGTTGTTTAGGAAAACCATGATTGCTCGATCATGTTACTTGATAGTGATCGGAACAGCGGGATCCGGCAAGTCTTACTTGATAAAGTGTTTGGTAAAATTCATTCGAATAATATACCACTCAAACGAATCGGTTCAAACCGTATGTCCTACTGGGAATAGCGCCAGCCTCAGTTCTGGTGTTGCACTATAGTTTTTTTAAATTCCAATAAAGCACATGGGGAAAGAGAAGACACCTCCAGATGGTTCAATGGGTGTGTCTCTCTAACAAAATTACGACGGCGTTCAAGTCTTTCTTGTTGAAGAACGATCCCTTATTGGAGCTACAACACTTGGTCGGATTGAATACTTGTCTCGGTGTGGAATGTATAATGGCACCATGTCTAATAAATCATGGGGTGAAATTACAGTTGTGGTATTTTTAGGAGATGATGTTCAGCTTCCCCCAGTCCCTGACTACCCTGTCTATCACTACATCAGTGAAGTACCTGCTGCAATTCATGGTGTACTTGTTTGGCAAGAATTTACCAACGTTGTTGCCCTCAAAAACAGCGTATGACAGGGTAACCAAGAGAAAGAATTAAAAAGTGTTTTATCAGCGCTGAGAACATATCAAACAACTAAACAGCAAGCAGACTGGCTCCACGATATCAGTGACAATGCTTAAAGAAAGCGTATGGGAATGACCTACTGGATCGTATGAATGAAATAGCTCTGTTTGTATTCCCCACTCATCGAGAGGTCTCAACGATTATCTTAAAATAGTAGATGACTTTACAATTAATACAAGATTGGTGGCTTATTCAGTGTTAGCAATCGTCACAATACCTAAATATATATATAAAAAAAAGAGAGGTCTAAGGTGGCAGTACCCAAATCGGATCACTTTTTGCAAAAATACTTATAAATAAATAAATGTGTCAACAAATCAGTTATAACAATGATGTAGTCTTAGAATAGATAGCCATGCACTATTTTTTGACTACAGATAATTAGTTTTTTAAGTTCAAATAGCGCAAGAAAACGTAATTCAAACTCAAATATCAATGTTTTGATTACTTTTTTAAAAAATGGCGCGTGCGACGACTATGCACTCTGTTTTGGACTATAGGAATACATTCACACTATAGAAATACTTTTTGTCATATAAATTCTAAAGGTTATCATTAAATGTTAATATGCTGACAAAAAAAATATTCATTTGAAACGTACGATACTGCAAAATCCAAGCCTTGATCCGATTTGGGTACCGACATTCACAAAAACCGGAGACGCTGATTGGTGACTTTAGAGCGTTCTATAAATATCTCAAGTGAGCCCCGGGTGCTAATTTCGTTTGTGAGAACACCCATTGATATTCTATTTTTGATACAACCATAAATGAATATAATTTCTCCTCAGATTTTTCAATGATTTAAAAAAAAATGATGGTTTGGTGATCCGATTTGGGTACTGTCACCTTACTGTAATGTTACATGGGCAACATCTGATTTAGGTTTCCACAAGGTTCCCCAAGTTCAGCAGATGGGGGTTCGGGAAAAGAATTATAGTAGGAGGCTACTAATGTGAGAACCACTAATGTGAGAACTCATTAAGAATTGGGGATTTGCTTCGGTGTCCTCTATTCTGCTAACTACCTTTGTGATTTCAAGTGTCACTTATTTTTGAATAACGTCGGACCAGTGAAGACGTGTGTGTGATGATTTTCGCTTTTAACCAGGCATTGTGACTATTTTAGTGTGTTCCTTTTATTTGAAATTCAACTTTTACATGACTTTTATTGTGATTTATATTGTCTACAGATAAAGACTGAAATTAGACATTCCCATCGTGTTTAATATTAGTTTGATAACTTTTATTGCCCTTATTTTAATCATTTTAGCCCAGTGAATTTGTATGAACATTTATCTACCTGAAAGATTAATTGTTTTGCATTGTATACATTGGTTGTTGTTTGCCACTTTTCGCCCGTGTGTGATCGCGGCACTCACTACGCAACTGACTCCGATCGGTTAACAGTCGCTCCAACTTCAAACTCAAGCTCAAAACAGATCTATTGAGTGTTGCACTGATCAAATACCAACCCTTGAGGCACACTTACAACCATCTAGAACTAAGAATTATGCCCTAAACAAATTTCGATGTTTACATTTAAAGCGGAAGAACTGTGACCGACCATTTATGAACATCTTGCACAAAGACAATGGGAGTCAGCTGAAAATAGAGTGCAGCACAGGTTGTTTTGAAGTACTTAAATCTGAACTCGTCGACTTGTCGTGTGATAATGAGATTGGTAATAAATTTGGTATGGTTTTCACTGTTGAAACATTAACAGAGCAGAGAGGAAATTCACCTGAAATCATAATTAAAGCCACAAACTGTCTCATTTCAGGAGCACCTGGAAAAAGGTCAAAATTTACTATTTATATGTACACTACGCAGTGCTCCCTTCTTGCAAATGGTAATAACACTCTCAAAATTCCAGGATGAAATTCTTCCTATTGTTGCGATTGTTGGCCCGGGGTCCCCACTGTGTGTGTGTGTATAATGGTGGTGTGCTACCTGGGAATGAGAGACTGCGTGATTTCGGCATGCGCTGGGCGAGAAGTCTTGACAAACAGACGACGGTCCAAGACTGTTATTACTGAGCGAGATAAACAATTAGCCTACATCACGATTACGGATAAGTTTTTGAATTGCTTCGGTACTTCAGTGGTGTCAGAAGTGCTTGAACAATGCCTGAAACGGTATTAACTGGATTTTTAATTCAAACTCATCGTGCTAGGTTAGGGCTAGGTGTTGCAGAGGACCGGACCGTCGTCTGCAGAGTTTGTGATCTGGTGACAAACGGCGGGAAATGGCATTGATATTTAAAAGATCACTGGCCTAAAGAACATTGTAGAATATACACAAGGAAAAAATGATTTCTAACCGATTCCAATGAAATGTATTGGCATATTTAAGGTCAAGATTTTATGTCAATAGGATACGTATACGGATTTGTTGAAGTGACTTTCCATACCCAGGTCACGTGTCATGTTTGTTCAACGTGCGGGTTTGGCTCTGTACAGCTACTGGAGAATTTGTAATTCATATTATTCAAGATACCATTAAAAATAGATAACGCATCGGAGGAGGAATTAATCAAGTATTTACCAGGGATAGGATCCAAAAGGGCAAGATTAATTGTGGAAATAAGGGAAACTGAGGGCAGAGTAACCTTTGAAGGGTTGTGTGAGATCATGAACAGGCAACTAGGACCAGAGCTCACAAGTCTTATATAGACTTTGAGGAATGTCAGGGAGGGAGTTACCAGACTCAGGACAGATTTTTCATCATTCTGTGGCTAACATGAAACCAGAAACATCTAAAAAAAAAACATAGTTTCATCTAGTACTCCTGCTGCAGGACATATAAGCTCTAATCCACCTGTTAAGCTGGAACCCATAAACCCTGTACCATCAACTGGGACATATGAAATGAGGAACCTATTTGCAGAATCATTGCCTAGTGTACCACATCATGTACAAAGACAACTGTCCATGGACTATAATACAGCAGGAAGGTTGTCCTGTGTGCCCAAGCAGGAGGGAGGGGTAACAGATCAGAAAGATGATCGGTTGACCTCAACTCCCAGGTCAGCAAGGCTTCTGGCCAGAGGGCTTGACAATGCCGGGGTAGTAGGGATGGCTCAGACTCATCTACGGAGGGTATCAAGTCTTTGGAACACAGGTTCACAGAATTAAACCTGGAAACGGACAGACGGGTTTCCAATCCAACAGATTCAGGGTCCTTAAAGCGCATGTTGCAAAAAAAACCCGCCCTACTCGAGGACCCCATCACCCCACATTGTTCAATCAGCTTCTGATATCAAACGTCAGTTGATTCAACATCATGAACTCCAGCTGAAGTTCATCGAGGAACAAAAACGCGTATCTAGGTCACCCCGACAAAGTTCACCTGACACATCCGCCTCAGATTGGTCTTATAGATCAAAACATAAATATAATAATGGCTCGCACTCACAACATCAATTACAAACCAGGAGAGTGGACCCTCACCAGGCAGACAGGCCTTCTAGGCTAGTAAGGCGAGAGGAGTCACAGATATTACAGGATAGGAAACGTAAGGGTCAAGGTCACATAAGTTCTCAATATCCTACAGGAGAGGCCGGGGTGATGCAACTTTCACCACATCGCCGTCAAGGTCACCATTATCAACAAGGTCATCTGCAAATTTTTTTAAACATGCAGGAATAGCCTCTAGAATTGAGAAAAGGCACGTCAAAAAGCGGGGGGGGGGGCTGTCAAGGTCAACCTCACGCTCGGACAGAGACAGTCACAAGTTGTATGGGTCAAGGTCATCTAGACAAAACTTCAAGGCCTATAAACGGAGACATCAGAGGTCACATTCACGCGATAGGTCAAAGGGGTCGGGGTCAACTCGAAAAGACCTGAAGAACTTCCATAACGGACCAGAGCTCTCTAGATCAAAAGGATATGGCACATCAGGGTCACGTAATAGGTTGCGAAAAAAAATCAAAAAGAAAGGCGACCCTGCAGGTAGGGCGTAAGAATTGTACCTGCTGCCCCCAATTGCATGATCGTAAGAGGCGACTAAATTTGGGACCTTATCTCTTCTCTCCTTTCTAAATAACTTTCTTCTTCCTAATGTCTCCCTTGACAATGCCTCACTTTCGGCCATTTGTTGAGCGTTCGCCCCTGTGAGGAAGGCTTTGGGTTCCTGCCCCTGGCCGAGACATACCAAAGTCTTTAAAAATGGTAGTTTATACTCCTGCTTAACTTAACACTCAGCAAGTTAGGAGTGGGACGACTGGTTCGCCCGTTGTCAGTATAATGTGACCAGGTGGGGCGTCCTGCTGGGTGTCTTCGGCAGTATGTTTCAGTGAGGTAGCACTACAAAGTCGGCATCAGTACCGCGCTATCACAAGGAGACAAACACCAACATATCGCAACCTCCCAAAATACACACACATACACTACTTGCATGCATCTTGCACACAGGGGAGGCTGTCCTTAAATGACCTTAGCTGTTAATAGGACATCAAACAAACAAACAAACAAAAAGAAAGGATAGATCTAGAAGACGGAGTAGGCCTAGATCATCAAGCTCATCATGTGACAGCAGAGATAAGAAAGGTCATGGCCAGTGCTTCTGAGTATTTTACATTAAATAAAATCTACATATATTTAACATTCGAAAAACATATAGTTTTAGTATAAGAATTGTACCTGCTGCCCCCAATTGCATGATCGTAAGAGGCGACTAAATTTGGGACCTTATCTCTTCTCTCCTTTCTAAATAACTTTCTTCTTCCTAATGTCTCCCTTGACAATGCCTCACTTTTGGCCATTTGTTGAGCGTTCGCCCCTGTGAGGAAGGCTTTGGGTTCTGTCCCCTGGCCGAGACATACCAAAGTCTTTAAAAATGGTAGTTTCTACTCCTGCTTAACGCTCAGCAAATTAGGAGTGGGACGACTGGTTCGCCCGTTGTCAGTATAATGTGACCGGGTGGGGCGTCCTGCTGGGTGTCTTCGGCAGTATGTTTCAGTGAGGTAGCACTATAAAGTCGGCATCAGTTCCGCGCTATCACAAGGAGACAAACACGAACATATCGCAGCCTCCCAAAATACACACACATACACTACACGCATGCATCTTGCACACAGGGGAGGCCGTCCTTAAATGACCTTAGCTGTTAATAGGACGTTAAACAAAATCAAACAAACAAACAAAAAAGTTTTAGTAAATTTTAATATGTGATGGCGGATTGATAGGGGGTGTTCCCGTCCCACTTAAATGGTTTGGCTCGTAAACTTCGAGTTGTCAAAAGCAGACGCCTGTAGCGCTCTTATATGCCACTAAACCTGCCAGGAAATGACTTTTGAAGCCTTTGTCAGATATGTATCTATGAATCTTAGACAGCTGTCACTAGTTTTGAACTTCAAATATTAAAGCTTTTAACTCGAAAGCTTAGTAAAAACATATAGTAAATGATTTAGTTGTGAGAGTCCTAAACATAATCATTTAATAACATGTTTCCCAATATGTTTTTAGCAATATTTCCTCTTATACCGAAACCATTCTCATTTACATGAACAATTTGGTCCACTATATCTGGTCCCTGGATAGTTAGATCATTGATACTCTCTGTAACAATGTCCTGCCTAAGAATACCAACATTGTGTAAAATGACACATGCAGTGATGTATTTGCATGCCAGGTTAGGGTTGGTTCACAGGCCGTTCGATAAGCAGGTAAAGCGTCGTTTTAAAATGCCAAAAGTTTGTTCAATGAGTACTCTGTTTTTGCAGAGCGCCCCATTGAACCTCTCCCTGTGCCTTTCGTTGTGGGTGTTGTTATATGGTGTCATCAAATACCTGCGGAATGGATATCCAGAATCGCCCAGTAGGAAACCATTATGTACTCCTGTAATTAGAATAGTTTGCAAACATTCACTTTTTTTGTGAATTTAACTGAACTTTACATTTGAAAAAAAAATCATTAATTTTATTATACTCATCATTAGATGATGTAACATTTATCAGATACATGCTTCATATCCAAGGGCAATATACATGAACACATAGCTTTACATTACAGATTAAATCATTAATTGCGTAAACAGCTTTTTTTGTAGATTGTTAAGTTTATACATGTATAAATGATAATTACCATTTTCAAAGTCCTGACGAAGCTGGCTGTCACAAAAAAAATCTGGAGTCATGGCATGAGCCAGACCACTAAGCCACACAGTTATTTATTATGAAGTTGCTGTCGCACACCATCTGCGAAATAATATTGAAGTCAATAAAGGTCAGGACAATAATATTACTAAACATCTTTTGCTATTTTCTTCTGAAAAAGATATGAGGATCTTAAAATATCATAAATTAATCAAATAAATATGAGAACTGTTGGAATGTGTATTCGTCTCTATGTTTTCAGTTTTCAATTTTCAGCTGGTATCATGGTACACTTTTATATTCTAAACCATTCTTCATTCAATGTGAAATTGTATGCCTATGATGATTTAGTATGAACAAAAATTGCATTCAGTTACTCGCATATACTTCAAAACTATTTTGTAAGTTGCAGTAGTGTCCTTTAAACAGTCACGGCAAGTTTTCTCATGAATAGTAAATGATTTTCCTTGCAATATTTTTATTACTACAAAAAGTCATGGTGGTGATCAACATTGAACAGTTAGGCCCATTTTTTTTTGAAGTGTCGTGAAATGAATGTATTATCATGTGATTGGGAGGAAACACTTTATGCATTAAAGCATTTTGTATTTCTTCGTGTGTACACAATTTTCTGTATCCTAATAATTTGATAGACATTTGGTTTTTGATCAGTATCATTTATATACTTCAAATCAAATATCTTCATAATGAAAAGTAGTTTTCATAAGTTTAATACAAATTTGTATTACCATACATACACACACACCGTTTACAAAAATGTATTAAGAATATGTTTTTAATACAATTATTTACTATTTTGCCTTCAAAATAATAAAAAAATATTATGTTGAAACTGTTGTACATTTTTAATTTGTTGTATGTAAATATACATACAGTAACAAATAAATACAAATTGTCAAACAAAAACTCTTGTTTTTAGTACTTGTTAGTATAGTATAACACAACATTCAGTGATAACATGAGCAAGATATATAGACTCCAAAGAGTAAAACAAGAAGTATATACACATGTATATATATACACCACCACGAACTGCAACATCATTCGCATTTGAGAGAATAATATATATATATTCAGCAAATAAGTAAATAACATTGATATATTAATAATGTGACACTTGTAATTATTAATCAGTGTCTTAACAGTGAGCTTCATAATTTTAGAGCCTATAGATAAATCATGAGCACATGCTACAGAGGCATGACATGTCATAATTGTTGAGACCATCAGAGAGTATATTTGCCCAATATTATGATATAACAGTGGGTACAGTCGAACTAAAAAATCTTCGGACCCATGGAGGGTAATCATGAACAGGTAAATATAACTACATAATGTATGTTCTTCACCAAGGTATAAAGACCTCCATATCAGCCCAATGGTCAATATCAGTCGAGGTTTGATAAGTGTAGGATATGAAAAAATCATGACATTATCTATACTAATGTAAATATTTGACTACAATATCAAAAGTATTAGCAATACCAGAAATTCAGTGTAATTAATATATATTATGGAAAGATATATTATACAATAGTTTGAATACTCAATAAGGAAAAAGTTGATATATATTAACATATTAGTTTGAATATGGTATGGTATGCATGTATTGCGCAATTATATGAGGGCGCTGCAGTTGCTGTGTTCACAAATGCGGGACGCTTGGAAGTTGATGTGAGCATCTATTTGAATTTTATTGTGTCCTTTTCCTGGAAATACGCACCTGCATTGGCGTGGAATGCTCGTTTGATATTTTCTGCCTCCTGTCCAGTTGAAAAGTGAATGAAACATCTTCTGAAATGTACTAATACGTTGGCAACCCCTCGGATACATCGTCCAGCTGTGGCCTTTGAGATGTGAATGACATCGCCCTTTAACTGATGAAAAACCCAAGTGGCCACAAACCTCAAAATAATCGGCATCTGTAGCAGAGGTGAGAGACTGATGGACCTGCTAGTTTGATGGGCAATGTGGACAGCCACCAAATCAACAAGGAACAGCAACGTCGGTCGCCTGAGTCTATCTCATATGCAGTTCATCGTCCGTCCTCATTTCTAACGGATTAAGCTGGTCGCAGAAGACCTGTTGACGAATAGCCATTCTTTCCTCTCTAAAAAAACATTACAAAATTTGTATTAAATGATTGTTGAAGAATGAACAAATGAGTGTGAAAATTAATATTGTAAGTATTTTGTAATGCTGAAAATGTTTCAAAAAATAAAACTATAAAAAGACCAATACTGGTTTGCAGTGTAATACTAGTGCATTTACTGTAGGTTTTATAAACTGCTGTAGTAACTTACAAATTCAAGCGGTTGGCGATTTCTTGCTAAGGCGCATTCTTATTAGATTGCGGCCTGACAGCTCCAATGAACTTTCCAAATCATACACTTGCATCTAGTAACCTGTTTCTAGAGCGTCACCTCCTCGTCTGCTACCCATTTGGACTTACGGACCTTACTATCCTTCGTCTTTGGTAGGCCATCCATAGTTGTTTACCTTGATAACAGCTAAGATTTTGCTTAGTTTCATGATCCCGGGGCCAGATCTGCAATATCACAAGCAGCCAAATACACCAACATATCCCGTCTCTGTCACACATGCACGCATACACAAACCCAGAGGGCCTGTATCACTTACTTGGATAATCAAGCAACCATGGACAATTATTCTTATTACATATAAACATTTCCCAAACTTTGAAATTCTTTCTACTTCTACCTACATTTTATTTCCTAGCGCCTTACTTGGCAACACCTTACTTTTGGCATTAACGTGTACCCTGAACGAAAATAGAAATTAATTTATTATTATATATGATCCAAAAACAAAAATGTCGAAAATCGCATTAAAATCGGTTAGCCCAATGCAGATATATTTACGTGATAGTCCGATTTTCACCTGTCCTTCTGCTACTAATAAGCATAATCGTAACTCGCGGTGACTTTGACCTTATCGGCTGTGACGTCACAAGCCATCGTAGAATGTAAAGGCGAGATCGAAAACAGCCATACAGTCTAAACTTGTGAATTAATATGAGTTTTGATGAATCAAACTATGCTGAACATGACATTATGTCTGACGACTGTGAAGAGAGTTATACAGACTGAAAGCAACGCATGTCCAGTTGTCAGTATAATGTGACCGGGTGGGGCGTCCTTCTGGTTGTCTTCGGCAGTATGTTTCAGTGAGGTAGCACAAAATACACACACATACACTACACGCATGCATCTTTCACACAGGGGAGGCCGTCCTTAAATGACCTTAGCTGTTAATAGGACGTTAAACAAAATCAAACAAACAAAAGCATGTCCAGTTTCTGAGCACTGATGAGAAAAGGTTTCACATTCTGCAGATGTGGCACCCTTCGTGAAATTACTGATCCAGTTCTGGAGAATGCTGTTCCTGCTGCAAACACTTTATGCCGTTCTTTAATGACAGTGTAGTAATCTACACTGATTACATCAGATCCATCTTCTAATATATTGTCCAACATAACCATGTATGAATTCCTCCGTCTGACTTTGGAAGAGGCTTGTACATGTACATTGGTTCTTTACTATTTTCACATTCTGCAGATGTGGCACCCTTCCTGAAATTACTGATCCAGTTCTGGAGAATGCTGTAATAATCTACAACGATAACATCAGATCCATCTTCTAATATTTTGTCCAACATAACCATGTATGAATTCCTCCGTCTGACTTGGGAAGAGGCTTGGCAATAAAAAATTGTTTCATATCTCACTATTTTGTGTACCTTGGCAAGGTGCTGAACATCAGCATAATCCTTGCTCCATGTTTGTACCTTGGCTAGAATATCGGGAAACATTTTGCATGCTGTGCAATGGCGGACAATATCACATTTGTATCCATCAAGTGTTTTAGGTAGAAGTTTTGCCCCTCGGGTAAGAAGTTTCTGCAAAAATGATCGAAGATCCCCTTTTGGCAATGCATGTACATTGGTTTCTTTACTATTTTCACATTCTGCAGATGTGGCACCCTTCCTGAAATTACTGATCCAGTTCTGGAGAATGCTATATTAATCTACAGCGATAACATCAGGTCCATCTTCTAATATATTGTCCAAAATAACCATGTATGAATTCCTCCGTCTGACTTTGGAAGAGGCTTGGCAATAAAAGATTGTTTCATTTCTTACTATTTTGTGTACCTTGGCAAGGTGCTGAACGTCAAAAGGATCCTAGGCATGTTTGTACCTTGGCTAGAATATCGGGGAAACATTTTGCATGTTGCGCAATGGAGGAACAATATCACATTTGAATCCATCAAGTGTTTTAGGTAGAAGGTTTGCTCCTCAGGCAAGAAGTTTTTGAAGAAATGATCGAGATCTCCTTTTGGTAATACATTGGTTTCTTTACTATTTTCACATTCTGCAGATGTGGCACCCTTCCTGAAATTACTCATCTAGTTCTGGAGAATGCTGTTCCTGCTGCAAACACTTTATGACGTTCTTTATTGACAGTGTAGTAATCTACACTGATATCATCAAATCCATCTTCTAATAATTCACATTTGAATCCATCAAGTGTATTAGGTAGAAGTTTTGCCCCTCGGGCAAGAAGTTTCTGCAGAATTGATCGAAGACCCCCTTTTGGTAATACATTGGTTTCTTGACTACATGTCAAGCCATTACCCAAAAAAATGAACACATTTCTTGCTTAAAAATATATATGGTTGGAATGTAGAACATGCATAATTTCTGAACAACTGCATGGTATAATATATATCTAAAAGATACCTACAGTGCAGTTTTAGACGACCAATTTTGGAACCTTGAATTTCATCATTTTACAACCAGTTAATTTGTGAAAGGGGCTGGTCGGGGGAAAAAATGTCCTATTTGCTAAAATGGCATACACATGTTTAAAATACCTTCTTATGAAATATACCGATTCAAATTTTGCTGAAATTCACTCCCTAATAGTAAAAATTATAATTATTAAAGAAATACTAAATCCCGAGATTTCAGTGGGCAAAACTGGACATTGCAAGCAGAACTCGACCATCATATTGCCGTGGTATAACTTTTTGAAGGCCAGAGAACGCATTAAGACCCATTTATTTTGTAATTTTTTCCCCGACCAGCCCCTTTAACTATTTTTAAATTCTGAGATCTGGTTATTTCAGTGCTGCAAGTCTGGATCCACTTCACTGTTACTTTTATTTTCAATATTGAAATTAAGTTGCATCAAAGGCATCTCTAAATGCAAGTATTATTTAAAACGTAAATGAAATAAGGGATCCATATCATCCATTTGGCCATGGAGAGAAACTCTCGAGATGAGGTAATTTATCATCTTATTTCAATCCAATTAAAGGTGGTCTATGATGGGAAGTTCTATGAGAGTGGTGAAAGGAGAAAATATTCTGTTCGTGTCCAATCTTAAGATAAAGGAATATATGTATTTTACATACAAACCTATATGACATTTAAAAATAGTGATTTTCATAGGAATTGTCTCCCTTTATATATATTTCAAACCATGCAAAGGGCAGGTTTCCAAAACTTGGTTTGTTTTTTATGGCTCCTCAAAGTTGTACCTTTCAGAAGCTGTCTAAGTGTTGATAAAATGTGCATGTTATGTAAAATATTAATGAAAATCTAATCAAATGATGGTCACCGTAAAGAATACATTCATGGCATGATTGTGACAAAAAATCATGTTTCCATCGCGCCATTTGGCTGTTTTATGGAAGAAACAATCTCAAAAATGCCATTTTCGATGATAACATTTTAGACACAAAAACTGTGTTTTT